>NW_027618793.1:0-61165 GCF_964187855.1 Myxine glutinosa | reverse complement strand
AATCGGGCTAAAATGGCTTAATCGGGCTAAAATGGCTTAATCGGCCTAAAATGGCTTAATCGGGCTCAAATGGCTTAATCGGGCTAAAATGGCTTAAGCGGGCTAAAATGGCTTAATCGGGCTAAAATGGCTTCATCGTGCTAAAATGGCTTAATCGGGCTAAAATGGCTTAAGCGGGCTAAAATGGCTTAATCGGGCTAAAATGGCTTAAAACGGCCTAAAATGGCTTAATCGGGCTAATATGGCTTAATCGGGCTAAAATGGCTTAATCGGGCTAAAATGGCTTAATCGGGCTAAAATGGCTTAATCGGCCTAAAATGGCTTAATCGGGCTAAAATGGCTTAATCGGGCTAAAATGGCTTAATCGGGCTCGAATGGCTTCATCGTGCTAAAATGGCTTAATTGGGCTCGAATGGCTTCATCGTGCTAAAATGGCTTAATCGGGCTAAAATGGCTTAAACGGCCTAAAATGGCTTAAAACGGCCTAAAATGGCTTAAACGGCCTAAAATGGCTTAATCGGGCTAAAATGGCTTAATCGGGCTAAAATGGCTTAATCGGGCTAAAATGGCTTAATCGGGCTAAAATGGCTTATTCGGGCAAAAATGGCTTAATTAGGCTAAAATGGCTTATTCGGGCAAAAATGGCTTAATCAGGCTAAAATGGCTTATTCGGGCAAAAATGGCTTAATCGGGCTAAAATGGCTTAATCGGGCTAAAATGGCTTAATCGGGCTAAAATGGCTTAATCGGCCTAAAATGGCTTAATCGGGCTAAAATGGCTTAATCGGGCAAAAATGGCTTAAGCGGGCTAAAATGGCTTAATCGGGCTAAAATGGCTTAAACGGCCTAAAATGGCTTAATCGGCCTAAAATGGCTTAATCGGGCTAAAATGGCTTAATCGGGCAAAAATGGCTTAATCGGGCTAAAATGGCTTAATCGGGCTAAAATGGCTTAATCGGGCTAAAATGGCTTAATCGGCCTAAAATGGCTTAATCGGGCTAAAATGGCTTAATCGGGCTAAAATGGCTTAATCGGGCTAAAATGGCTTAATCGGGCTCGAATGGCTTCATCGTGCTAAAATGGCTTAATCGGGCTCGAATGGCTTCATCGTGCTAAAATGGCTTAATCGGGCTAAAATGGCTTAAACGGCCTAAAATGGCTTAATCGGGCTCAAATGGCTTAATCGGGCTAAAATGGCTTAATCGGGCTAAAATGGCTTAATCGGGCTAAAATGGCTTAATCGGGCTAAAATGGCTTAATCGGGCTCGAATGGCTTCATCGTGCTAAAATGGCTTAATCGGGCTAAAATGGCTTAAACGGCCTAAAATGGCTTAATCGGGCTCAAATGGCTTAATCGGGCTAAAATGGCTTAAGCGGGCTAAAATGGCTTAATCGGGCTCGAATGGCTTCATCGTGCTAAAATGGCTTAATCGGGCTCGAATGGCTTCATCGTGCTAAAATGGCTTAATCGGGCTAAAATGGCTTAAACGGCCTAAAATGGCTTAATCGGGCTCAAATGGCTTAATCGGGCTAAAATGGCTTAAGCGGGCTAAAATGGCTTAATCGGGCTAAAATGGCTTCATCGTGCTAAAATGGCTTAATCGGGCTAAAATGGCTTAAGCGGGCTAAAATGGCTTAATCGGGCTAAAATGGCTTAAACGGCCTAAAATGGCTTAATCGGGCTAAAATGGCTTAATCGGGCTCGAATGGCTTCATCGTGCTAAAATGGCTTAATCGGGCTCAAATGGCTTAATCGGGCTAAAATGGCTTAAGCGGGCTAAAATGGCTTAATCGGGCTAAAATGGCTTCATCGTGCTAAAATGGCTTAATCGGGCTAAAATGGCTTAAGCGGGCCAAAATGGCTTAATCGGGCTAAAATGGCTTAAACGGCCTAAAATGGCTTAATCGGGCTAAAATGGCTTAATCGGGCTCGAATGGCTTCATCGTGCTAAAATGGCTTAATCGGGCTCGAATGGCTTCATCGTGCTAAAATGGCTTAATCGGGCTAAAATGGCTTAAACGGCCTAAAATGGCTTAATCGGGCTCAAATGGCTTAATCGGGCCTAAAATGGCTTAAGCGGGCTAAAATGGCTTCATCGTGCTAAAATGGCTTAATCGGGCTAAAATGGCTTAAGCGGGCTAAAATGGCTTAATCGGGCTAAAATGGCTTAAACGGCCTAAAATGGCTTAATCGGGCTAAAATGGCTTAATCGGGCTCGAATGGCTTCATCGTGCTAAAATGGCTTAATCGGGCTCGAATGGCTTAATCGGGCTAAAATGGCTTAAGCGGGCTAAAATGGCTTAATCGGGCTAAAATGGCTTAATCGGGCTAAAATGGCTTAATCGGGCTAAAATGGCTTAATCGGGCTAAAATGGCTTAATCGGCCTAAAATGGCTTAATCGGGCTAAAATGGCTTAATCGGGCTAAAATGGCTTAATCGGGCTAAAATGGCTTAATCGGGCTCGAATGGCTTCATCGTGCTAAAATGGCTTAATCGGGCTCGAATGGCTTCATCGTGCTAAAATGGCTTAAGCGGGCTAAAATGGCTTCATCGTGCTAAAATGGCTTAATCGGGCTAAAATGGCTTAAACGGCCTAAAATGGCTTAAACGGCCTAAAATGGCTTAATCGGGCTAAAATGGCTTAATCGGGCTCGAATGGCTTCATCGTGCTAAAATGGCTTAATCGGGCTCGAATGGCTTAATCGTGCTAAAATGGCTTAATCGGGCTCGAATGGCTTCATCATGCTAAAATGGCTTAATCGGGCTCGAATGGCTTCATCGTGCTAAAATGGCTTAATCGGGCTAAAATGGCTTAAACGGCCTAAAATGGCTTAATCGGGCTAAAATGGCTTAATCGGGCTAAAATGGCTTAAGCGGGCTAAAATGGCTTCATCATGCTAAAATGGCTTAATCGGGCTCGAATGGCTTCATCGTGCTAAAATGGCTTAATCGGGCTAAAATGGCTTAAACGGCCTAAAATGGCTTAATCGGGCTAAAATGGCTTAATCGGGCTAAAATGGCTTAATCGGCCTAAAATGGCTTAATCGGGCTCAAATGGCTTAATCGGGCTAAAATGGCTTAAGCGGGCTAAAATGGCTTAATCGGGCTAAAATGGCTTCATCGTGCTAAAATGGCTTAATCGGGCTAAAATGGCTTAAGCGGGCTAAAATGGCTTAATCGGGCTAAAATGGCTTCATCGTGCTAAAATGGCTTAATCGGGCTAAAATGGCTTAAGCGGGCTAAAATGGCTTAATCGGGCTAAAATGGCTTAAACGGCCTAAAATGGCTTAATCGGGCTAAAATGGCTTAATCGGGCTCGAATGGCTTCATCGTGCTAAAATGGCTTAATCGGGCTCAAATGGCTTAATCGGGCTAAAATGGCTTAAGCGGGCTAAAATGGCTTAATCGGGCTAAAATGGCTTCATCGTGCTAAAATGGCTTAATCGGGCTAAAATGGCTTAAGCGGGCTAAAATGGCTTAATCGGGCTAAAATGGCTTAAACGGCCTAAAATGGCTTAATCGGGCTAAAATGGCTTAATCGGGCTCGAATGGCTTCATCGTGCTAAAATGGCTTAATCGGGCTCGAATGGCTTCATCGTGCTAAAATGGCTTAATCGGGCTAAAATGGCTTAAACGGCCTAAAATGGCTTAATCGGGCTCAAATGGCTTAATCGGGCTAAAATGGCTTAAGCGGGCTAAAATGGCTTCATCGTGCTAAAATGGCTTAATCGGGCTAAAATGGCTTAAGCGGGCTAAAATGGCTTAATCGGGCTAAAATGGCTTAAACGGCCTAAAATGGCTTAATCGGGCTAAAATGGCTTAATCGGGCTCGAATGGCTTCATCGTGCTAAAATGGCTTAATCGGGCTCGAATGGCTTAATCGGGCTAAAATGGCTTAAGCGGGCTAAAATGGCTTAATCGGGCTAAAATGGCTTAATCGGGCTAAAATGGCTTAATCGGGCTAAAATGGCTTAATCGGGCTAAAATGGCTTAATCGGCCTAAAATGGCTTAATCGGGCTAAAATGGCTTAATCGGGCTAAAATGGCTTAATCGGGCTAAAATGGCTTAATCGGGCTCGAATGGCTTCATCGTGCTAAAATGGCTTAATCGGGCTCGAATGGCTTCATCGTGCTAAAATGGCTTAAGCGGGCTAAAATGGCTTCATCGTGCTAAAATGGCTTAATCGGGCTAAAATGGCTTAAAACGGCCTAAAATGGCTTAAACGGCCTAAAATGGCTTAATCGGGCTAAAATGGCTTAATCGGGCTCGAATGGCTTCATCGTGCTAAAATGGCTTAATCGGGCTCGAATGGCTTAATCGGGCTAAAATGGCTTAAGCGGGCTAAAATGGCTTAATCGGGCTAAAATGGCTTCATCGTGCTAAAATGGCTTAATCGGGCTAAAATGGCTTAAGCGGGCTAAAATGGCTTAATCGGGCTAAAATGGCTTAAACGGCCTAAAATGGCTTAATCGGGCTAAAATGGCTTAATCGGGCTAAAATGGCTTAATCGGCCTAAAATGGCTTAATCGGGCTAAAATGGCTTAATCGGGCTCGAATGGCTTCATCGTGCTAAAATGGCTTAATCGGGCTCGAATGGCTTAATCGGGCTAAAATGGCTTAAGCGGGCTAAAATGGCTTCATCATGCTAAAATGGCTTAATCGGGCTCGAATGGCTTCATCGTGCTAAAATGGCTTAATCGGGCTAAAATGGCTTAAACGGCCTAAAATGGCTTAATCGGGCTCAAATGGCTTAATCGGGCTAAAATGGCTTAAGCGGGCTAAAATGGCTTAATCGGGCTCGAATGGCTTCATCGTGCTAAAATGGCTTAATCGGGCTCGAATGGCTTCATCGTGCTAAAATGGCTTAATCGGGCTAAAATGGCTTAAACGGCCTAAAATGGCTTAATCGGGCTCAAATGGCTTAATCGGGCTAAAATGGCTTAAGCGGGCTAAAATGGCTTAATCGGGCTAAAATGGCTTCATCGTGCTAAAATGGCTTAATCGGGCTAAAATGGCTTAAGCGGGCTAAAATGGCTTAATCGGGCTAAAATGGCTTAAACGGCCTAAAATGGCTTAATCGGGCTAAAATGGCTTAATCGGGCTCGAATGGCTTCATCGTGCTAAAATGGCTTAATCGGGCTCGAATGGCTTAATCGTGCTAAAATGGCTTAATCGGGCTAAAATGGCTTAAACGGCCTAAAATGGCTTAATCGGGCTCAAATGGCTTAATCGGGCTAAAATGGCTTAAGCGGGCTAAAATGGCTTAATCGGGCTCGAATGGCTTCATCGTGCTAAAATGGCTTAATCGGGCTCGAATGGCTTCATCGTGCTAAAATGGCTTAATCGGGCTAAAATGGCTTAAACGGCCTAAAATGGCTTAATCGGGCTCAAATGGCTTAATCGGGCTAAAATGGCTTAAGCGGGCTAAAATGGCTTAATCGGGCTCGAATGGCTTCATCGTGCTAAAATGGCTTAATCGGGCTCGAATGGCTTCATCGTGCTAAAATGGCTTAATCGGGCTAAAATGGCTTAAACGGCCTAAAATGGCTTAATCGGGCTCAAATGGCTTAATCGGGCTAAAATGGCTTAAGCGGGCTAAAATGGCTTAATCGGGCTCGAATGGCTTCATCGTGCTAAAATGGCTTAATCGGGCTCGAATGGCTTCATCGTGCTAAAATGGCTTAATCGGGCTAAAATGGCTTAAACGGCCTAAAATGGCTTAATCGGGCTCAAATGGCTTAATCGGGCTAAAATGGCTTAAGCGGGCTAAAATGGCTTAATCGGGCTAAAATGGCTTCATCGTGCTAAAATGGCTTAATCGGGCTAAAATGGCTTAAGCGGGCTAAAATGGCTTAATCGGGCTAAAATGGCTTAAACGGCCTAAAATGGCTTAATCGGGCTAAAATGGCTTAATCGGGCTCGAATGGCTTCATCGTGCTAAAATGGCTTAATCGGGCTCAAATGGCTTAATCGGGCTAAAATGGCTTAAGCGGGCTAAAATGGCTTAATCGGGCTAAAATGGCTTCATCGTGCTAAAATGGCTTAATCGGGCTAAAATGGCTTAAGCGGGCTAAAATGGCTTAATCGGGATAAAATGGCTTAAACGGCCTAAAATGGCTTAATCGGGCTCGAATGGCTTCATCGTGCTAAAATGGCTTAATCGGGCTCAAATGGCTTAATCGGGCTAAAATGGCTTAAGCGGGCTAAAATGGCTTAATCGGGCTAAAATGGCTTCATCGTGCTAAAATGGCTTAATCGGGCTAAAATGGCTTAAGCGGGCTAAAATGGCTTAATCGGGCTAAAATGGCTTAAACGGCCTAAAATGGCTTAATCGGGCTAAAATGGCTTAATCGGGCTCGAATGGCTTCATCGTGCTAAAATGGCTTAATCGGCTCGAATGGCTTCATCGTGCTAAAATGGCTTAATCGGGCTAAAATGGCTTAAACGGCCTAAAATGGCTTAATCGGGCTCAAATGGCTTAATCGGGCTAAAATGGCTTAAGCGGGCTAAAATGGCTTCATCGTGCTAAAATGGCTTAATCGGGCTAAAATCACAAAATCACCCTGAGCTCCGCCTAATGAAAACTCGTGCTCGCCAACTTGAAAGACTCCGCAATAAAACAGGTCTCACAGCTCACTCCCAGGCCTACAAGGACCACATACAACACTATAAAGATGCCCTCTCCCGCGCCCGCTCCGCCTACTACTCTCAAATTATCCACTCTGGCTCCGGAAACCCAAAAGCACTCTTCTCTACAATAAACAAACTCCTCAGCCCCCTGAACACCACCACCCAGTCATTCACAATAGACAACTGCATCTCCTTCCTTTCATTCTTCCAACGCAAAATTGAAAACATCTACAACAGCTTGACCACCGCCGCACCCGCTCCCCCTCAAACCACCTGCCCCCCCTTATCCTGCCATCCCCTGTCTCAATTCTCCCCAGTCTCCCCTACTGACCTCTCTGAACTCCTCATCGGAATGAAAACTGCCACCTGCACTCTTGACCCCATCCCCTCCAGCTTTGTCAAGGCCTCCCTTCCTGCTCTTTCTCCACTTATCATTGCAACAATAAACTCCTCCCTGTCTACAGGCATTGTCCCACCATCCCTCAAAATTGCTGCTGTTACCCCCATTCTGAAAAAACCTGGACTAAACCCTGACACCCTAAATAACTTCAGACCCATCTCCAACCTACCCTTTCTGTCAAAGGTTTTGGAACGCGCTGTAGCCACTCAACTCAAGCATCACCTCTCTGCCAATAACCTGTATGAAACATTCCAATCCGGATTCCGGTCCAACCACAGTACTGAAACTGCTCTCCTCAAAATCACCAACGACCTTCTCCTCTCCTCTGATGCTGGCAACCTCAACATTCTCATCCTCCTCGACCTCAGCGCTGCCTTTGACACCATCGATCACACCATCCTCCTCACCCGACTTGAAACCACCTTTAACATTACCGGCACTGCCCTCTCTTGGATTAAATCATACCTCTCTGACAGACGTCAGTTCATCTCCATCAATAACTGCAAATCCCCCACTGCTCCCCTCCCCCAAGGTGTCCCCCAAGGTTCAGTTCTTGGCCCCCTCCTCTTTATCCTTTACCTGTCCCCCCTCGGTCACTTAATCCGCCGTCATGGTCTCCAATTCCACTGCTTCGCCGATGACATCCAGCTTTTCATCTCCACCAAGTCCATCTCCACCGCCACCCACTCTATCCTGGACAAACTGCATCACTGAAATAAAATCCTGGCTTCAAATCAACTTCCTCAAACTTAACTGTGATAAATCTGAAATAATCATCATTGGCCCAAAAACGCTCACCAAGTCCACCCATAACTTTGCCCTCAACATCGACGGTTTCCCAGTGTCCACCTCCCCTCACATCCGGAATCTTGGCATCATCTTTGACCAAACCCTCTCCTTCGACAAATACACTAAACAGATCACAAAGACAGCCTTCTTCCACCTGAAAAACATCGCCCGTCTCCGTCCATCCCTCTCCTCTGTGGCTGCAGAAACCCTCATCCACGCCTTCATCACTTCCCGTCTGGACTACTGCAATAGCCTCCTTTATGTTCACCCTCAACAATCACCAATAAACTCCAATACATTCAGAACTCCGCTGCCCGTCTACTCACCCATTCCCGGACCCGTGACCACATCACCCCCGTCCTTTACAAGCTTCACTGGCTCCCCATCTCCCAGAGAATCCAGTACAAAATCCTCCTCTTGACCTACAAAGCCCTCCATAACCTGGCCCCATCCTACCTGGCTGACCTCCTCTCCAGACACACTCCCACCCGCAACCTCCGCTCTGCTGGTACCAACCTCCTGACCCCCCCCATCCGGACCAAATTTAGATCCTGGGGGGACAGGGCCTTCTCCATCGCTGCTCCCACCCTCTGGAACTCGCTACCTCACACCATCAGAGACTCCTCCTCACTCACCACATTCAAAACATCACTCAAGACCCACCTGTTCAACACTGCATTCAACATTTAACCCACAGCATCTAACCCCTGACTATCTCCTCTCCTTCTCCCTCCTTTGTGCTTTGAATATTTCCCTATTGATTCTTCTTTTTTTGCAATTGTCTTTATGTTTTGCTATGCGTTATGTTTTGCACTCTGTCAAAGCGTCTTTGGGCTTCCTGAAAAGCGCTATATAAAATAAATGCATTATTATTATTATTATTAAAATGGCTTAAGCGGGCTAAAATGGCTTAATCGGGCTAAAATGGCTTAAACGGCCTAAAATGGCTTAATCGGGCTAAAATGGCTTAATCGGGCTCGAATGGCTTCATCGTGCTAAAATGGCTTAATCGGGCTCGAATGGCTTAATCGGGCTAAAATGGCTTAAGCGGGCTAAAATGGCTTAATCGGGCTAAAATGGCTTAATCGGGCTAAAATGGCTTAATCGGGCTAAAATGGCTTAATCGGGCTAAAATGGCTTAATCGGCCTAAAATGGCTTAATCGGGCTAAAATGGCTTAATCGGGCTAAAATGGCTTAATCGGGCTAAAATGGCTTAATCGGGCTCGAATGGCTTCATCGTGCTAAAATGGCTTAATCGGGCTCGAATGGCTTCATCGTGCTAAAATGGCTTAAGCGGGCTAAAATGGCTTCATCGTGCTAAAATGGCTTAATCGGGCTAAAATGGCTTAAACGGCCTAAAATGGCTTAAACGGCCTAAAATGGCTTAATCGGGCTAAAATGGCTTAATCGGGCTCGAATGGCTTCATCGTGCTAAAATGGCTTAATCGGGCTCGAATGGCTTCATCGTGCTAAAATGGCTTAATCGGGCTCGAATGGCTTCATCATGCTAAAATGGCTTAATCGGGCTCGAATGGCTTCATCGTGCTAAAATGGCTTAATCGGGCTAAAATGGCTTAAACGGCCTAAAATGGCTTAATCGGGCTAAAATGGCTTAATCGGGCTAAAATGGCTTAAGCGGGCTAAAATGGCTTCATCATGCTAAAATGGCTTAATCGGGCTCGAATGGCTTCATCGTGCTAAAATGGCTTAATCGGGCTAAAATGGCTTAAACGGCCTAAATGGGCTTAATCGGGCTAAAATGGCTTAATCGGGCTAAAATGGCTTAATCGGCCTAAAATGGCTTAATCGGGCTCAAATGGCTTAATCGGGCTAAAATGGCTTAAGCGGGCTAAAATGGCTTAATCGGGCTAAAATGGCTTCATCGTGCTAAAATGGCTTAATCGGGCTAAAATGGCTTAAGCGGGCTAAAATGGCTTAATCGGGCTAAAATGGCTTCATCGTGCTAAAATGGCTTAATCGGGCTAAAATGGCTTAAGCGGGCTAAAATGGCTTAATCGGGCTAAAATGGCTTAAACGGCCTAAAATGGCTTAATCGGGCTAAAATGGCTTAATCGGGCTCGAATGGCTTCATCGTGCTAAAATGGCTTAATCGGGCTCGAATGGCTTCATCGTGCTAAAATGGCTTAATCGGGCTAAAATGGCTTAAACGGCCTAAAATGGCTTAATCGGGCTCAAATGGCTTAATCGGGCTAAAATGGCTTAAGCGGGCTAAAATGGCTTCATCGTGCTAAAATGGCTTAATCGGGCTAAAATGGCTTAAGTGGGCTAAAATGGCTTAATCGGGCTAAAATGGCTTAAACGGCCTAAAATGGCTTAATCGGGCTAAAATGGCTTAATCGGGCTTGAATGGCTTCATCGTGCTAAAATGGCTTAATCGGGCTCGAATGGCTTAATCGGGCTAAAATGGCTTAAGCGGGCTAAAATGGCTTAATCGGGCTAAAATGGCTTAATCGGGCTAAAATGGCTTAATCGGGCTAAAATGGCTTAATCGGGCTAAAATGGCTTAATCGGCCTAAAATGGCTTAATCGGGCTAAAATGGCTTAATCGGGCTAAAATGGCTTAATCGGGCTAAAATGGCTTAATCGGGCTCGAATGGCTTCATCGTGCTAAAATGGCTTAATCGGGCTCGAATGGCTTCATCGTGCTAAAATGGCTTAAGCGGCTAAAATGGCTTCATCGTGCTAAAATGGCTTAATCGGCTAAAATGGCTTAAACGGCCTAAAATGGCTTAAACGGCCTAAAATGGCTTAATCGGGCTAAAATGGCTTAATCGGGCTCGAATGGCTTCATCGTGCTAAAATGGCTTAATCGGGCTCGAATGGCTTAATCGTGCTAAAATGGCTTAATCGGGCTCGAATGGCTTCATCATGCTAAAATGGCTTAATCGGGCTCGAATGGCTTCATCGTGCTAAAATGGCTTAATCGGGCTAAAATGGCTTAAACGGCCTAAAATGGCTTAATCGGGCTAAAATGGCTTAATCGGGCTAAAATGGCTTAATCGGGCTAAAATGGCTTAATCGGCCTAAAATGGCTTAATCGGGCTCAAATGGCTTAATCGGGCTAAAATGGCTTAAGCGGGCTAAAATGGCTTAATCGGGCTAAAATGGCTTCATCGTGCTAAAATGGCTTAATCGGGCTAAAATGGCTTAAGCGGGCTAAAATGGCTTAATCGGGCTAAAATGGCTTAAACGGCCTAAAATGGCTTAATCGGGCTAAAATGGCTTAATCGGGCTAAAATGGCTTAATCGGGCTAAAATGGCTTAATCGGGCTAAAATGGCTTAATCGGCCTAAAATGGCTTAATCGGGCTAAAATGGCTTAATCGGGCTAAAATGGCTTAATCGGGCTAAAATGGCTTAATCGGGCTCGAATGGCTTCATCGTGCTAAAATGGCTTAATCGGGCTCGAATGGCTTCATCGTGCTAAAATGGCTTAATCGGGCTAAAATGGCTTAAACGGCCTAAAATGGCTTAATCGGGCTCAAATGGCTTAATCGGGCTAAAATGGCTTAAGCGGGCGAAAATGGCTTAATCGGGCTCGAATGGCTTCATCGTGCTAAAATGGCTTAATCGGGCTCGAATGGCTTCATCGTGCTAAAATGGCTTAATCGGGCTAAAATGGCTTAAACGGCCTAAATGGCTTAATCGGGCTCAAATGGCTTAATCGGGCTAAAATGGCTTAAGCGGGCTAAAATGGCTTAATCGGGCTAAAATGGCTTCATCGTGCTAAAATGGCTTAATCGGGCTAAAATGGCTTAAGCGGGCTAAAATGGCTTAATCGGGCTAAAATGGCTTAAACGGCCTAAAATGGCTTAATCGGGCTAAAATGGCTTAATCGGGCTCGAATGGCTTCATCGTGCTAAAATGGCTTAATCGGGCTCGAATGGCTTAATCGTGCTAAAATGGCTTAATCGGGCTAAAATGGCTTAAACGGCCTAAAATGGCTTAATCGGGCTCAAATGGCTTAATCGGGCTAAAATGGCTTAAGCGGGCTAAAATGGCTTAATCGGGCTCGAATGGCTTCATCGTGCTAAAATGGCTTAATCGGGCTCGAATGGCTTCATCGTGCTAAAATGGCTTAATCGGGCTAAAATGGCTTAAACGGCCTAAAATGGCTTAATCGGGCTCAAATGGCTTAATCGGGCTAAAATGGCTTAAGCGGGCTAAAATGGCTTAATCGGGCTCGAATGGCTTCATCGTGCTAAAATGGCTTAATCGGGCTAAAATGGCTTAAACGGCCTAAAATGGCTTAATCGGGCTCAAATGGCTTAATCGGGCTAAAATGGCTTAAGCGGGCTAAAATGGCTTAATCGGGCTCAAATGGCTTAATCGGGCTCGAATGGCTTCATCGTGCTAAAATGGCTTAATCGGGCTAAAATGGCTTAAGCGGGCTAAAATGGCTTAATCGGGCTAAAATGGCTTCATCGTGCTAAAATGGCTTAATCGGGCTAAAATGGCTTAAGCGGGCTAAAATGGCTTAATCGGGCTAAAATGACTTAAACGGCCTAAAATGGCTTAATCGGGCTAAAATGGCTTAATCGGGCTCGAATGGCTTCATCGTGCTAAAATGGCTTAATCGGGCTCAAATGGCTTAATCGGGCTAAAATGGCTTAAGCGGGCTAAAATGGCTTAATCGGGCTAAAATGGCTTCATCGTGCTAAAATGGCTTAATCGGGCTAAAATGGCTTAAGCGGGCTAAAATGGCTTAATCGGGCTAAAATGGCTTAAACGGCCTAAAATGGCTTAATCGGGCTAAAATGGCTTAATCGGGCTCGAATGGCTTCATCGTGCTAAAATGGCTTAATCGGGCTCAAATGGCTTCATCGTGCTAAAATGGCTTAATCGGGCTAAAATGGCTTAAACGGCCTAAAATGGCTTAATCGGGCTCAAATGGCTTAATCGGGCTAAAATGGCTTAAGCGGGCTAAAATGGCTTCATCGTGCTAAAATGGCTTAATCGGGCTAAAATGGCTTAAGCGGGCTAAAATGGCTTAATCGGGCTAAAATGGCTTAAACGGCCTAAAATGGCTTAATCGGGCTAAAATGGCTTAATCGGGCTCGAATGGCTTCATCGTGCTAAAATGGCTTAATCGGGCTCGAATGGCTTAATCGGGCTAAAATGGCTTAAGCGGGCTAAAATGGCTTAATCGGGCTAAAATGGCTTAATCGGGCTAAAATGGCTTAATCGGGCTAAAATGGCTTAATCGGGCTAAAATGGCTTAATCGGCCTAAAATGGCTTAATCGGGCTAAAATGGCTTAATCGGGCTAAAATGGCTTAATCGGGCTAAAATGGCTTAATCGGGCTCGAATGGCTTCATCGTGCTAAAATGGCTTAATCGGGCTCGAATGGCTTCATCGTGCTAAAATGGCTTAAGCGGGCTAAAATGGCTTCATCGTGCTAAAATGGCTTAATCGGGCTAAAATGGCTTAAACGGCCTAAAATGGCTTAAACGGCCTAAAATGGCTTAATCGGGCTAAAATGGCTTAATCGGGCTCGAATGGCTTCATCGTGCTAAAATGGCTTAATCGGGCTCGAATGGCTTAATCGGGCTAAAATGGCTTAAGCGGGCTAAAATGGCTTAATCGGGCTAAAATGGCTTCATCGTGCTAAAATGGCTTAATCGGGCTAAAATGGCTTAAGCGGGCTAAAATGGCTTAATCGGGCTAAAATGGCTTAAACGGCCTAAAATGGCTTAATCAGGCTAAAATGGCTTAATCGGGCTAAAATGGCTTAATCGGCCTAAAATGGCTTAATCGGGCTAAAATGGCTTAATCGGGCTCGAATGGCTTCATCGTGCTAAAATGGCTTAATCGGGCTCGAATGGCTTAATCGGGCTAAAATGGCTTAAGCGGGCTAAAATGGCTTCATCATGCTAAAATGGCTTAATCGGGCTCGAATGGCTTCATCGTGCTAAAATGGCTTAATCGGGCTAAAATGGCTTAAACGGCCTAAAATGGCTTAATCGGGCTAAAATGGCTTAATCGGGCTAAAATGGCTTAATCGGCCTAAAATGGCTTAATCGGGCTCAAATGGCTTAATCGGGCTAAAATGGCTTAAGCGGGCTAAAATGGCTTAATCGGGCTAAAATGGCTTCATCGTGCTAAAATGGCTTAATCGGGCTAAAATGGCTTAAGCGGGCTAAAATGGCTTAATCGGGCTAAAATGGCTTAAACGGCCTAAAATGGCTTAATCGGGCTAATATGGCTTAATCGGGCTAAAATGGCTTAATCGGGCTAAAATGGCTTAATCGGGCTAAAATGGCTTAATCGGCCTAAAATGGCTTAATCGGGCTAAAATGGCTTAATCGGGCTAAAATGGCTTAATCGGGCTCGAATGGCTTCATCGTGCTAAAATGGCTTAATCGGGCTCGAATGGCTTCATCGTGCTAAAATGGCTTAATTTGGGCTCGAATGGCTTCATCGTGCTAAAATGGCTTAATCGGGCTAAAATGGCTTAAACGGCCTAAAATGGCTTAAACGGCCTAAAATGGCTTAAACGGCCTAAAATGGCTTAATCGGGCTAAAATGGCTTAATCGGGCTAAAATGGCTTAATCGGGCTAAAATGGCTTATTCGGGCAAAAATGGCTTAATTAGGCTAAAATGGCTTATTCGGGCAAAAATGGCTTAATCAGGCTAAAATGGCTTATTCGGGCAAAAATGGCTTAATCGGGCTAAAATGGCTTAATCGGGCTAAAATGGCTTAATCGGGCTAAAATGGCTTAATCGGCCTAAAATGGCTTAATCGGGCTAAAATGGCTTAATCGGGCAAAAATGGCTTAAGCGGGCTAAAATGGCTTAATCGGGCTAAAATGGCTTAAACGGCCTAAAATGGCTTAATCGGCCTAAAATGGCTTAATCGGGCTAAAATGGCTTAATCGGGCAAAAATGGCTTAATCGGGCTAAAATGGCTTAATCGGGCTAAAATGGCTTAATCGGGCTAAAATGGCTTAATCGGCCTAAAATGGCTTAATCGGGCTAAAATGGCTTAATCGGGCTAAAATGGCTTAATCGGGCTAAAATGGCTTAATCGGGCTCGAATGGCTTCATCGTGCTAAAATGGCTTAATCGGGCTCGAATGGCTTCATCGTGCTAAAATGGCTTAATCGGGCTAAAATGGCTTAAACGGCCTAAAATGGCTTAATCGGGCTAAAATGGCTTAATCGGGCTAAAATGGCTTAATCGGGCTAAAATGGCTTAATCGGGCTAAAATGGCTTAATCGGGCTAAAATGGCTTAATCGGGCTAAAATGGCTTAATCGGGCTAAAATGGCTTAATCGGGCTAAAATGGCTTAATCGGGCTCGAATGGCTTCATCGTGCTAAAATGGCTTAAACGGCCTAAAATGGCTTAAACGGCCTAAAATGGCTTAATCGGGCTAAAATGGCTTAAACGGCCTAAAATGGCTTAATCGGGCTCAAATGGCTTAATCGGGCTAAAATGGCTTAATCGGGCTCAAATGGCTTAATCGGGCTAAAATGGCTTAATCGGGCTAAAATGGCTTAATCGGGCTAAAATGGCTTAATCGGGCTAAAATGGCTTAATCGGGCTCGAATGGCTTCATCGTGCTAAAATGGCTTAATCGGGCTCGAATGGCTTCATCGTGCTAAAATGGCTTAATCGGGCTAAAATGGCTTAAACGGCCTAAAATGGCTTAATCGGGCTCAAATGGCTTAATCGGGCTAAAATGGCTTAAGCGGGCTAAAATGGCTTAATCGGGCTCGAATGGCTTCATCGTGCTAAAATGGCTTAATCGGGCTCGAATGGCTTCATCGTGCTAAAATGGCTTAATCGGGCTAAAATGGCTTAAACGGCCTAAAATGGCTTAATCGGGCTCAAATGGCTTAATCGGGCTAAAATGGCTTAAGCGGGCTAAAATGGCTTAATCGGGCTCGAATGGCTTCATCGTGCTAAAATGGCTTAATCGGGCTCGAATGGCTTCATCGTGCTAAAATGGCTTAATCGGGCTAAAATGGCTTAAACGGCCTAAAATGGCTTAATCGGGCTCAAATGGCTTAATCGGGCTAAAATGGCTTAAGCGGGCTAAAATGGCTTAATCGGGCTAAAATGGCTTCATCGTGCTAAAATGGCTTAATCGGGCTAAAATGGCTTAAGCGGGCTAAAATGGCTTAATCGGGCTAAAATGGCTTAAACGGCCTAAAATGGCTTAATCGGGCTAAAATGGCTTAATCGGGCTCGAATGGCTTCATCGTGCTAAAATGGCTTAATCGGGCTCAAATGGCTTAATCGGGCTAAAATGGCTTAAGCGGGCTAAAATGGCTTAATCGGGCTAAAATGGCTTCATCGTGCTAAAATGGCTTAAGCGGGCTAAAATGGCTTAATCGGGCCAAAATGGCTTCATCGTGCTAAAATGGCTTAATCGGGCTAAAATGGCTTAAGCGGGCCAAAATGGCTTAATCGGGCTCGAATGGCTTCATCGTGCTAAAATGGCTTAATCGGGCTCGAATGGCTTCATCGTGCTAAAATGGCTTAATCGGGCTAAAATGGCTTAAACGGCCTAAAATGGCTTAATCGGGCTCAAATGGCTTAATCGGGCTAAAATGGCTTAAGCGGGCTAAAATGGCTTCATCGTGCTAAAATGGCTTAATCGGGCTAAAATGGCTTAAGCGGGCTAAAATGGCTTAATCGGGCTAAAATGGCTTAAACGGCCTAAAATGGCTTAATCGGGCTAAAATGGCTTAATCGGGCTCGAATGGCTTCATCGTGCTAAAATGGCTTAATCGGGCTCGAATGGCTTAATCGGGCTAAAATGGCTTAAGCGGGCTAAAATGGCTAATCGGGCTAAAATGGCTTAATCGGGCTAAAATGGCTTAATCGGGCTAAAATGGCTTAATCGGGCTAAAATGGCTTAATCGGCCTAAAATGGCTTAATCGGGCTAAAATGGCTTAATCGGGCTAAAATGGCTTAATCGGGCTAAAATGGCTTAATCGGGCTCGAATGGCTTCATCGTGCTAAAATGGCTTAATCGGGCTCGAATGGCTTCATCGTGCTAAAATGGCTTAAGCGGGCTAAAATGGCTTCATCGTGCTAAAATGGCTTAATCGGGCTAAAATGGCTTAAACGGCCTAAAATGGCTTAAACGGCCTAAAATGGCTTAATCGGGCTAAAATGGCTTAATCGGGCTCGAATGGCTTCATCGTGCTAAAATGGCTTAATCGGGCTCGAATGGCTTAATCGTGCTAAAATGGCTTAATCGGGCTCGAATGGCTTCATCATGCTAAAATGGCTTAATCGGGCTCGAATGGCTTCATCGTGCTAAAATGGCTTAATCGGGCTAAAATGGCTTAAACGGCCTAAAATGGCTTAATCGGGCTCAAATGGCTTAATCGGGCTAAAATGGCTTAAGCGGGCTAAAATGGCTTAATCGGGCTAAAATGGCTTCATCGTGCTAAAATGGCTTAATCGGGCTAAAATGGCTTAAGCGGGCTAAAATGGCTTAATCGGGCTAAAATGGCTTAAACGGCCTAAAATGGCTTAATCGGGCTAAAATGGCTTAATCGGGCTCGAATGGCTTCATCGTGCTAAAATGGCTTAATCGGGCTCGAATGGCTTAATCGGGCTAAAATGGCTTAATCGGGCTAAAATGGCTTCATCGTGCTAAAAATGGCTTAATCGGGCTAAAATGGCTTAAGCGGGCTAAAATGGCTTAATCGGGCTAAAATGGTTTAATCGGGCTAAAATGGCTTCATCGTGCTAAAATGGCTTAATCGGGCTAAAATGGCTTAAGCGGGCTAAAATGGCTTAATCGGGCTAAAATGGCTTAAACGGCCTAAAATGGCTTAATCGGGCTAAAATGGCTTAATCGGCCTAAAATGGCTTAATCGGCCTAAAATGGCTTAATCGGGCTAAAATGGCTTAATCGGGCTCGAATGGCTTAATCGGGCTAAAATGGCTTCATCGTGCTAAAATGGCTTAATCGGCCTAAAATGGCTTAATCGGGCTAAAATGGCTTAATCGGGCTAAAATGGCTTAATCGGGCTCGAATGGCTTCATCGTGCTAAAATGGCTTAATCGGGCTCGAATGGCTTCATCGTGCTAAAATGGCTTAATTGGGCTCGAATGGCTTCATCGTGCTAAAATGGCTTAATCGGGCTAAAATGGCTTAAACGGCCTAAAATGGCTTAAACGGCCTAAAATGGCTTAAACGGCCTAAAATGGCTTAATCGGGCTAAAATGGCTTAATCGGGCTAAAATGGCTTAATCGGGCTAAAATGGCTTAATCGGGCTAAAATGGCTTATTCGGGCAAAAATGGCTTAATTAGGCTAAAATGGCTTATTCGGGCAAAAATGGCTTAATCAGGCTAAAATGGCTTATTCGGGCAAAAATGGCTTAATCGGGCTAAAATGGCTTAATCGGGCTAAAATGGCTTAATCGGGCTAAAATGGCTTAATCGGCCTAAAATGGCTTAATCGGGCTAAAATGGCTTAATCGGGCAAAAATGGCTTAAGCGGGCTAAAATGGCTTAATCGGGCTAAAATGGCTTAAACGGCCTAAAATGGCTTAATCGGCCTAAAATGGCTTAATCGGGCTAAAATGGCTTAATCGGGCAAAAATGGCTTAATCGGGCTAAAATGGCTTAATCGGGCTAAAATGGCTTAATCGGCCTAAAATGGCTTAATCGGGCTAAAATGGCTTAATCGGGCTAAAATGGCTTAATCGGCCTAAAATGGCTTAATCGGGCTAAAATGGCTTAATCGGGCTAAAATGGCTTAATCGGGCTAAAATGGCTTAATCGGGCTCGAATGGCTTCATCGTGCTAAAATGGCTTAATCGGGCTCGAATGGCTTCATCGTGCTAAAATGGCTTAATCGGGCTAAAATGGCTTAAACGGCCTAAAATGGCTTAATCGGGCTAAAATGGCTTAATCGGGCTAAAATGGCTTAATCGGGCTAAAATGGCTTAATCGGCCTAAAATGGCTTAATCGGGCTCAAATGGCTTAATCGGGCTAAAATGGCTTAAGCGGGCAAAAATGGCTTAATCGGGCTAAAATGGCTTCATCGTGCTAAAATGGCTTAATCGGGCTAAAATGGCTTAAGCGGGCTAAAATGGCTTAATCGGGCTAAAATGGCTTAATCGGGCTAAAATGGCTTAAGCGGGCTCAAATGGCTTAATCGGGCTAAAATGGCTTAATCGGGCTAAAATGGCTTAATCGGGCTAAAATGGCTTAAGCGGGCTAAAATGGCTTAATCGGGCTAAAATGGCTTATTCGGGCAAAAATGGCTTAATCGGGCAAAAATGGCTTAATCGGGCTAAAATGGCTTAATCGGGCTAAAATGGCTTAATCGGGCTAAAATGGCTTAATCGGGCTAAAATGGCTTAATCGGGCTAAAATGGCTTATTCGGGCAAAAATGGCTTAATCGGGCAAAAATGGCTTAATCGGGCAAAAATGGCTTAATCGGGCAAAAATGGCTTAATCGGGCTAAAATGGCTTAATCGGGCTAAAATGGCTTATTCGGCCTAAAATGGCTTAATCGGGCTAAAATGGCTTAATCGGGCTAAAATGGCTTAATCCGGCTAAAATGGCTTAATCGGGCTAAAATGGCTTAATCGGGCTAAAATGGCTTAATCGGCCTAAAATGGCTTAATCGGGCTAAAATGGCTTAATCGGGCTAAAATGGCTTAATCGGGCTAAAATGGCTTAATCGGGCTAAAATGGCTTAATCGGGCTAAAATGGCTTAATCGGGCTAAAATGGCTTAATCGGGCTAAAATGGCTTAATCGGGCTAAAATGGCTTCATCGTGCTAAAATGGCTTAATCGGGCTAAAATGGCTTAAGCGGGCTCAAATGGCTTAAGCGGGCTAAAATGGCTTAAGCGGGCTAAAATGGCTTAATCGGGCTAAAATGGCTTAAGCGGGTTCAAATGGCTTAAGCGGGCTCAAATGGCTTAATCGGGCTCGAATGGCTTCATCGTGCTAAAATGGCTTAATCGGGCTAAAATGGCTTAATCGGGCTAAAATGGCTTCATCGTGCTAAAATGGCTTAATCGGGCTAAAATGGCTTAAGCGGGCTCAAATGGCTTAAGCGGGCTAAAATGGCTTAAGCGGGCTAAAATGGCTTAATCGGGCTAAAATGGCTTAAGCGGGTTCAAATGGCTTAAGCGGGCTCAAATGGCTTAATCGGGCTCGAATGGCTTCATCGTGCTAAAATGGCTTAATCGGGCTCAAATGGCTTAATCGGGCTAAAATGGCTTAATCGGGCTAAAATGGCTTAATCGGGCTAAAATGGCTTATTCGGGCAAAAATGGCTTATTCGGGCAAAAATGGCTTAATTAGGCTAAAATGGCTTATTCGGGCAAAAATGGCTTAAGCGGGTTCAAATGGCTTAAGCGGGCTCAAATGGCTTAATCGGGCTCGAATGGCTTCATCGTGCTAAAATGGCTTAATCGGGCTAAAATGGCTTAAACGGCCTAAAATGGCTTAATCGGGCTAAAATGGCTTAATCGGGCTCGAATGGCTTCATCGTGCTAAAATGGCTTAATCGGGCTAAAATGGCTTAAGCGGGCTCAAATGGCTTAATCGGGCTAAAATGGCTTAATCGGGCTAAAATGGCTTAATCGGGCTAAAATGGCTTAATCGTGCTAAAATGGCTTAATCGGGCTAAAATGGCTTAAGCGGGCTAAAATGGCTTAATCGGGCTAAAATGGCTTAATCGGGCTAAAATGGCTTAATCGGCCTAAAATGGCTTAATCGGGCTAAAATGGCTTAATCGGGCTAAAATGGCTTAATCGGGCTCGAATGGCTTCATCGTGCTAAAATGGCTTAATCGGGCTCGAATGGCTTCATCGTGCTAAAATGGCTTAATCGGGCTCGAATGGCTTCATCGTGCTAAAATGGCTTCATCGTGCTAAAATGGCTTAATCGGGCTAAAATGGCTTAAACGGCCTAAAATGGCTTAATCGGGCTAAAATGGCTTAATCGGGCTAAAATGGCTTAATCGGGCTAAAATGGCTTAATCGGGCTAAAATGGCTTAATCGGGCTAAAATGGCTTAATCGGGCTAAAATGGCTTATTCGGGCAAAAATGGCTTAATCGGGCAAAAATGGCTTAATCGGGCAAAAATGGCTTAATCGGGCTAAAATGGCTTAAACGGCCTAAAATGGCTTAATCGGGCTAAAATGGCTTAATCGGGCTCGAATGGCTTAAGCGGGCTAAAATGGCTTAAGCGGGCTAAAATGGCTTAATCGGGCTAAAATGGCTTAAGTGGGTTCAAATGGCTTAAGCGGGCTCAAATGGCTTAATCGGGCTCGAATGGCTTCATCGTGCTAAAATGGCTTAATCGGGCTAAAATGGCTTAATCGGGCTAAAATGGCTTCATCGTGCTAAAATGGCTTAATCGGGCTAAAATGGCTTAAGCGGGCTCAAATGGCTTAATCGGGCTAAAATGGCTTAATCGGGCTAAAATGGCTTAATCGGGCTAAAATGGCTTAATCGGGCTAAAATGGCTTAATCGGGCTAAAATGGCTTCATCGTGCTAAAATGGCTTAATCGGGCTAAAATGGCTTAAGCGGGCTCAAATGGCTTAATCGGGCTAAAATGGCTTAATCGGGCTAAAATGGCTTATTCGGGCAAAAATGGCTTAGGCGGGCTAAAATGGCTTAATCGGGCTAAAATGGCTTAAGCGGGTTCAAATGGCTTAATCGGGCTCAAATGGCTTAATCGGGCTAAAATGGCTTAATCGGCCTAAAATGGCTTAATCGGGCTAAAATGGCTTAATCGGGCTCAAATGGCTTAAACGGCCTAAAATGGCTTAATCGGGCTAAAATGGCTTAATCGGGCTCGAATGGCTTCATCGTGCTAAAATGGCTTAATCGGGCTAAAATGGCTTAAGCGGGCTCAAATGGCTTAATCGGGCTAAAATGGCTTAATCGGGCTAAAATGGCTTAAGCGGGTTCAAATGGCTTAATCGGGCTCAAATGGCTTAATCGGGCTAAAATGGCTTAATCGGCCTAAAATGGCTTAATCGGGCTAAAATGGCTTAATCGGGCTCAAATGGCTTAAACGGCCTAAAATGGCTTAATCGGGCTAAAATGGCTTAATCGGGCTCGAATGGCTTCATCGTGCTAAAATGGCTTAATCGGGCTAAAATGGCTTAAGCGGGCTCAAATGGCTTAATCGGGCTAAAATGGCTTAATCGGGCTAAAATGGCTTAATCGGGCTAAAATGGCTTAATCGTGCTAAAATGGCTTAATCGGGCTAAAATGGCTTAATCGGGCTAAAATGGCTTAAGCGGGCTAAAATGGCTTAATCGGGCTAAAATGGCTTAAGCGGGTTCAAATGGCTTAATCGGGCTCAAATGGCTTAATCGGGCTAAAATGGCTTAATCGGCCTAAAATGGCTTAATCGGGCTAAAATGGCTTAATCGGGCTAAAATGGCTTAATCGGGCTAAAATGGCTTAATCGGGCTAAAATGGCTTAATCGGGCTAAAATGGCTTAAGCGGGCTAAAATGGCTTAATCGGGCTAAAATGGCTTAAGCGGGTTCAAATGGCTTAATCGGGCTCGAATGGCTTCATCGTGCTAAAATGGCTTAAACGGCCTAAAATGGCTTAAACGGCCTAAAATGGCTTAATCGGGCTAAAATGGCTTAATCGGGCTAAAATGGCTTAATCGGGCTAAAATGGCTTATTCGGGCTAAAATGGCTTAATCGGGCTAAAATGGCTTAATCGGGCTCGAATGGCTTCATCGTGCTAAAATGGCTTAATCGGGCTCGAATGGCTTCATCGTGCTAAAATGGCTTAATCGGGCTCGAATGGCTTCATCGTGCTAAAATGGCTTCATCGTGCTAAAATGGCTTAATCGGGCTAAAATGGCTTAAACGGCCTAAAATGGCTTAATCGGGCTAAAATGGCTTAAACGGGCTAAAATGGCTTAATCGGGCTAAAATGGCTTAATCGGGCTAAAATGGCTTAATCGGGCTAAAATGGCTTAATCGGGCTAAAATGGCTTATTCGGGCAAAAATGGCTTAATCGGGCAAAAATGGCTTAATCGGGCAAAAATGGCTTAATCGGGCTAAAATGGCTTAAACGGCCTAAAATGGCTTAATCGGGCTAAAATGGCTTAATCGGGCTCGAATGGCTTAAGCGGGCTAAAATGGCTTAAGCGGGCTAAAATGGCTTAATCGGGCTAAAATGGCTTAAGCGGGTTCAAATGGCTTAAGCGGGCTAAAATGGCTTAAGCGGGCTAAAATGGCTTAATCGGGCTAAAATGGCTTAAGCGGGCTAAAATGGCTTAATCGGGCTAAAATGGCTTCATCGTGCTAAAATGGCTTAATCGGGCTAAAATGGCTTAAGCGGGCTCAAATGGCTTAATCGGGCTCAAATGGCTTAATCGGGCTAAAATGGCTTAATCGGGCTAAAATGGCTTAATCGGGCTAAAATGGCTTAATCGGGCTAAAATGGCTTAATCGGGCTAAAATGGCTTAATCGGGCTAAAATGGCTTAAGCGGGCTCAAATGGCTTAATCGGGCTAAAATGGCTTAATCGGGCTAAAATGGCTTATTCGGGCAAAAATGGCTTAATCGGGCTAAAATGGCTTAATCGGGCTAAAATGGCTTAATCGGGCTAAAATGGCTTAATCGGGCTAAAATGGCTTAATCGGGCTAAAATGGCTTAATCGGGCTAAAATGGCTTAATCGGGCTAAAATGGCTTCATCGGGCTAAAATGGCTTAATCGGGCTAAAATGGCTTAAGCGGGCTCAAATGGCTTAATCGGGCTAAAATGGCTTATTCGGGCAAAAATGGCTTAATCGGGCAAAAATGGCTTAATCGGGCTAAAATGGCTTAATCGGGCTAAAATGGCTTAATCGGGCTAAAATGGCTTAATCGGGCTAAAATGGCTTAATCGGGCTAAAATGGCTTAATCGGGCTAAAATGGCTTCATCGGGCTAAAATGGCTTAATCGGGCTAAAATGGCTTAAGCGGGCTCAAATGGCTTAATCGGGCTAAAATGGCTTAATCGGGCTAAAATGGCTTATTCGGGCAAAAATGGCTTAATCGGGCAAAAATGGCTTAATCGGGCTAAAATGGCTTAATCGGGCTAAAATGGCTTAATCGGGCAAAAATGGCTTAATCGGGCAAAAATGGCTTAATCGGGCTAAAATGGCTTATTCGGGCAAAAATGGCTTAATCGGGCAAAAATGGCTTAATCGGGCAAAAATGGCTTAATCGGGCTAAAATGGCTTAATCGGGCAAAAATGGCTTAATCGGCCTAAAATGGCTTAATCGGGCTAAAATGGCTTAATCGGGCTAAAATGGCTTAATCGGGCTAAAATGGCTTAATCGGGCTAAAATGGCTTAATCGGGCTAAAATGGCTTAATCGGCCTAAAATGGCTTAATCGGGCTAAAATGGCTTAATCGGGCTAAAATGGCTTAATCGGGCTAAAATGGCTTAATCGGGCTAAAATGGCTTAATCGGGCTAAAATGGCTTAATCGGGCTAAAATGGCTTAATCGGGCTAAAATGGCTTAATCGGGCTAAAATGGCTTAATCGGGCTAAAATGGCTTAAACGGCCTAAAATGGCTTAATCGGGCTAAAATGGCTTAATCGGGCTAAAATGGCTTAATCGGGCTAAAATGGCTTAATCGGGCTAAAATGGCTTAAGCGGGCTCAAATGGCTTAATCGGGCTCGAATGGCTTCATCGTGCTAAAATGGCTTAATCGGGCTAAAATGGCTTAAGCGGGTTCAAATGGCTTAATCGGGCTCAAATGGCTTAATCGGGCTAAAATGGCTTAATCGGGCTAAAATGGCTTAATCGGGCTAAAATGGCTTAATCGGGCTAAAATGGCTTAATCGGACTCGAATGGCTTAATCGGGCTAAAATGGCTTAAGCGGGCTAAAATGGCTTAATCGGGCTAAAATGGCTTAAGCGGGTTCAAATGGCTTAAGCGGGCTCAAATGGCTTAATCGGGCTCGAATGGCTTCATCGTGCTAAAATGGCTTAATCGGGCTAAAATGGCTTAATCGGGCTAAAATGGCTTCATCGTGCTAAAATGGCTTAATCGGGCTAAAATGGCTTAAGCGGGCTCAAATGGCTTAATCGGGCTCAAATGGCTTAATCGGGCTAAAATGGCTTAATCGGGCTAAAATGGCTTAATCGGGCTAAAATGGCTTAATCGGGCTAAAATGGCTTCATCGGGCTAAAATGGCTTAATCGGGCTAAAATGGCTTAAGCGGGCTCAAATGGCTTAATCGGGCTAAAATGGCTTAATCGGGCTAAAATGGCTTATTCGGGCAAAAATGGCTTAATCGGGCTAAAATGGCTTAATCGGGCTAAAATGGCTTAATCGGGCTAAAATGGCTTAATCGGGCTAAAATGGCTTAATCGGGCTAAAATGGCTTAATCGGGCTAAAATGGCTTATTCGGGCAAAAATGGCTTAATCGGGCAAAAATGGCTTAATCGGGCAAAAATGGCTTAATCGGGCTAAAATGGCTTAATCGGGCTAAAATGGCTTAATCGGCCTAAAATGGCTTAATCGGGCTAAAATGGCTTAATCGGGCTAAAATGGCTTAATCGGGCTAAAATGGCTTAATCGGGCTAAAATGGCTTAATCGGGCTAAAATGGCTTAATCGGCCTAAAATGGCTTAATCGGGCTAAAATGGCTTAATCGGGCTAAAATGGCTTAATCGGGCTAAAATGGCTTAATCGGGCTAAAATGGCTTAATCGGGCTAAAATGGCTTAATCGGGCTAAAATGGCTTAATCGGGCTAAAATGGCTTAATCGGGCTAAAATGGCTTAATCGGGCTAAAATGGCTTAAACGGCCTAAAATGGCTTAATCGGGCTAAAATGGCTTAATCGGGCTAAAATGGCTTAATCGGGCTAAAATGGCTTAATCGGCCTAAAATGGCTTAATCGTGCTAAAATGGCTTAATCGGGCTAAAATGGCTTAAGCGGGCTCAAATGGCTTAATCGGGCTAAAATGGCTTAATCGGGCTAAAATGGCTTAAGCGGGCTCAAATGGCTTAATCGGGCTCGAATGGCTTAATCGGGCTCGAATGGCTTCATCGTGCTAAAATGGCTTAATCGGGCTAAAATGGCTTAAGCGGGTTCAAATGGCTTAATCGGGCTCAAATGGCTTAATCGGGCTAAAATGGCTTAATCGGGCTAAAATGGCTTAATCGGGTTCAAATGGCTTAATCGGGCTCAAATGGCTTAATCGGGCTAAAATGGCTTAATCGGGCTAAAATGGCTTAATCGGGCTAAAATGGCTTAATCGGGCTAAAATGGCTTAATCGGACTAAAATGGCTTAATCGGGCTAAAATGGCTTAATCGGGCTAAAATGGCTTAATCGGGCTAAAATGGCTTATTCGGGCAAAAATGGCTTAATCGGGCTAAAATGGCTTATTCGGGCAAAAATGGCTTAATTAGGCTAAAATGGCTTATTCGGGCAAAAATGGCTTAATCGGGCTAAAATGGCTTAATCGGGCTAAAATGGCTTAATCGGGCTAAAATGGCTTAATCGGCCTAAAATGGCTTATTCGGGCAAAAATGGCTTAATCGGGCAAAAATGGCTTAATCGGGCTAAAATGGCTTAATCGGGCAAAAATGGCTTATTCGGGCAAAAATGGCTTAATCGGGCAAAAATGGCTTATTCGGGCAAAAATGGCTTAATTAGGCTAAAATGGCTTAATCGGGCTAAAATGGCTTCATCGTGCTAAAATGGCTTAATCGGGCTAAAATGGCTTAAGCGGGCTCAAATGGCTTAATCGGGCTAAAATGGCTTAATCGGGCTAAAATGGCTTAATCGGGCTAAAATGGCTTAATCGGGCTAAAATGGCTTAATCGGGCTAAAATGGCTTAAACGGCCTAAAATGGCTTAATCGGGCTAAAATGGCTTAATCGGGCTAAAATGGCTTAATCGGGCTAAAATGGCTTAATCGGGCTAAAATGGCTTAATCGGGCTAAAATGGCTTAATCGGGCTAAAATGGCTTAAGCGGGTTCAAATGGCTTAATCGGGCTCAAATGGCTTAATCGGGCTAAAATGGCTTAATCGGGCTAAAATGGCTTAATCGGGCTAAAATGGCTTAATCGGGCTAAAATGGCTTAATCGGGCTAAAATGGCTTAATCGGGCTAAAATGGCTTAATCGGGCTAAAATGGCTTAATCGGGCTAAAATGGCTTAATCGGGCTAAAATGGCTTAATCGGGCTAAAATGGCTTAATCGGGCTAAAATGGCTTAAACGGCCTAAAATGGCTTAATCGGGCTAAAATGGCTTAATCGGGCTAAAATGGCTTAATCGGGCTAAAATGGCTTAATCGGGCTAAAATGGCTTAATCGGGCTCAAATGGCTTAATCGGGCTAAAATGGCTTAAGCGGGTTCAAATGGCTTAATCGGGCTCAAATGGCTTAATCGGGCTATAAAATGGCTTAAGCGGGCTCAAATGGCTTAATCGGGCTAAAATGGCTTAATCGGGCTAAAATGGCTTAATCGGGCTAAAATGGCTTAAGCGGGCTAAAATGGCTTAATCGGGCTAAAATGGCTTATTCGGGCAAAAATGGCTTAATCGGGCAAAAATGGCTTAATCGGGCTAAAATGGCTTAATCGGGCTTAAAATGGCTTAATCGGGCTAAAATGGCTTAATCGGGCTAAAATGGCTTCATCGGGCTAAAATGGCTTAATCGGGCAAAAATGGCTTAAGCGGGCTCAAATGGCTTAATCGGGCAAAAATGGCTTAATCGGGCAAAAATGGCTTAATCGGGCTAAAATGGCTTAATCGGGCTAAAATGGCTTATTCGGCCTAAAATGGCTTAATCGGGCTAAAATGGCTTAATCGGGCTAAAATGACTTAATCCGGCTAAAATGGCTTAATCGGGCTAAAATGGCTTAATCGGGCTAAAATGGCTTAATCGGGCTAAAATGGCTTATTCGGGCAAAAATGGCTTAATCGGGCAAAAATGGCTTAATCGGGCAAAAATGGCTTAATCGGGCAAAAATGGCTTAATCGGGCTAAAATGGCTTAATCGGGCTAAAATGGCTTATTCGGCCTAAAATGGCTTAATCGGGCTAAAATGGCTTAATCGGGCTAAAATGACTTAATCCGGCTAAAATGGCTTAATCGGGCTAAAATGGCTTAATCGGCCTAAAATGGCTTAATCGGGCTAAAATGGCTTAATCGGGCTAAAATGGCTTAATCGGGCTAAAATGGCTTAATCGGGCTAAAATGGCTTAATCGGGCTAAAATGGCTTAATCGGGCTAAAATGGCTTAATCGGGCTAAAATGGCTTAATCGGGCTAAAATGGCTTCATCGTGCTAAAATGGCTTAATCGGGCTAAAATGGCTTAAGCGGGCTCAAATGGCTTAAGCGGGCTAAAATGGCTTAAGCGGGCTAAAATGGCTTAATCGGGCTAAAATGGCTTAAGCGGGTTCAAATGGCTTAAGCGGGCTCAAATGGCTTAATCGGGCTCGAATGGCTTCATCGTGCTAAAATGGCTTAATCGGGCTCAAATGGCTTAATCGGGCTAAAATGGCTTAATTGGGCTAAAATGGCTTAATCGGGCTAAAATGGCTTATTCTGGCAAAAATGGCTTATTCGGGCAAAAATGGCTTAATTAGGCTAAAATGGCTTATTCGGGCAAAAATGGCTTAAGCGGGTTCAAATGGCTTAAGCGGGCTCAAATGGCTTAATCGGGCTCGAATGGCTTCATCGTGCTAAAATGGCTTAATCGGGCTAAAATGGCTTAAACGGCCTAAAATGGCTTAATCGGGCTAAAATGGCTTAATCGGGCTCGAATGGCTTCATCGTGCTAAAATGGCTTAATCGGGCTAAAATGGCTTAATCGGGCTAAAATGGCTTAATCGGGCTAAAATGGCTTAATCGGCCTAAAATGGCTTAATCGGGCTAAAATGGCTTAATCGGGCTAAAATGGCTTAATCGGGCTAAAATGGCTTAATCGGGCTAAAATGGCTTAATCGGGCTAAAATGGCTTAATCGGGCTAAAATGGCTTAATCGGGCTAAAATGGCTTAATCGGCCTAAAATGGCTTAATCGGGCTAAATGGCTTAATCGGGCTAAAATGGCTTAATCGGGCTAAAATGGCTTAATCGGGCTAAAATGGCTTAATCGGGCTAAAATGGCTTAATCGGGCTAAAATGGCTTAATCGGGCTAAAATGGCTTAATCGGGCTAAAATGGCTTAATCGGGCTCAAATGGCTTAATCGGGCTAAAATGGCTTAATCGGGCTAAAATGGCTTAATCGGGCTAAAATGGCTTAAACGGCCTAAAATGGCTTAATCGGGCTAAAATGGCTTAATCGGGCTCGAATGGCTTCATCGTGCTAAAATGGCTTAATCGGGCTAAAATGGCTTAAACGGCCTAAAATGGCTTAATCGGGCTAAAATGGCTTAATCGGGCTAAAATGGCTTAATCGGGCTAAAATGGCTTAAACGGCCTAAAATGGCTTAATCGGGCTAAAATGGCTTAATCGGGCTAAAATGGCTAAATCGGGCTAAATGGCTTAATCGGGCTAAAATGGCTTAATCGGGCTAAAATGGCTTAATCGGGCTAAAATGGCTTAATCGGGCTAAAATGGCTTAATCGGGCTAAAATGGCTTAATCGGGCTAAAATGGCTTAATCGGGCTAAAATGGCTTAAACGGCCTAAAATGGCTTAATCGGGCTAAAATGGCTTAATCGGGCTAAAATGGCTTAATCGGGCTAAAATGGCTTAATCGGGCTAAAATGGCTTAATCGGGCTAAAATGGCTAAATCGGGCTAAAATGGCTTAATCGGGCTAAAATGGCTTAATCGGGCTAAAATGGCTTAATCGGGCTAAAATGGCTTAAACGGCCTAAAATGGCTTAATCGGGCTAAAATGGCTTAATCGGGCTAAAATGGCTTAATCGGGCTAAAATGGCTTAATCGGGCTAAAATGGCTTAATCGGGCTAAAATGGCTTAATCGGGCTTAAATGGCTTAATCGGGCTAAAATGGCTTAATCGGGCTAAAATGGCTTAATCGGCCTAAAATGGCTTAATCGGGCTAAAATGGCTTAATCGGGCTAAAATGGCTTAATCGGGCTAAAATGGCTTAAACGGCCTAAAATGGCTTAATCGGGCTAAAATGGCTTAATCGGGCTAAAATGGCTAAATCGGGCTAAAATGGCTTAATCGGGCTAAAATGGCTTAATCGGGCTAAAATGGCTTAATCGGGCTAAAATGGCTTAAACGGCCTAAAATGGCTTAATCGGGCTAAAATGGCTTAATCGGGCTAAAATGGCTTAATCGGGCTAAAATGGCTTAATCGGGCTAAAATGGCTTAAACGGCCTAAAATGGCTTAATCGGGCTAAAATGGCTTAATCGGGCTAAAATGGCTTAATCGGGCTAAAATGGCTTAATCGGGCTAAAATGGCTTAATCGGGCTAAAATGGCTAAATCGGGCTAAAATGGCTTAATCGGGCTAAAATGGCTTAATCGGGCTAAAATGGCTTAATCGGGCTAAAATGGCTTAAACGGCCTAAAATGGCTTAATCGGGCTAAAATGGCTTAATCGGGCTAAAATGGCTTAATCGGGCTAAAATGGCTTAATCGGGCTAAATGGCTTAATCGGGCTAAAATGGCTTAATCGGGCTTAAATGGCTTAATCGGCCTAAAATGGCTTAATCGGGCTAAAATGGCTTAATCGGGCTAAAATGGCTTAATCGGGCTAAAGTGGCTTAATCGGGCTAAAATGGCTTAATCGGGCTAAAATGGCTTAATCGGGCTAAAATGGCTTAATCGGGCTAAAATGGCTTCATCGTGCTAAAATGGCTTAATCGGGCTAAAATGGCTTAAGCGGGCTCAAATGGCTTAATCGGGCTAAAATGGCTTAATCGGGCTAAAATGGCTTAATCGGGCTAAAATGGCTTAATCGGGCTAAAATGGCTTAATCGGGCTAAAATGGCTTAATCGGGCTAAAATGGCTTAATCGGGCTAAAATGCTTAATCGGGCTCGAATGGCTTCATCGTGCTAAAATGGCTTAATCGGGCTAAAATGGCTTAAACGGCCTAAAATGGCTTAAACGGCCTAAAATGGCTTAAACGGCCTAAAATGGCGGCTTAATCAGGCTAAAATGGCTTAATCGGGCTAAAATGGCTTAATCGGCCTAAAATGGCTTAATCGGGCTAAAATGGCTTAATCGGGCTAAAATGGCTTAATCGGCCTAAAATGGCTTAATCGGGCTCGAATGGCTTCATCGGGCTAAAATGGCTTAAACGGCCTAAAATGGCTTAAACGGCCTAAAATGGCTTAATCGGGCTAAAATGGCTTAATCGGGCTAAAATGGCTTAATCGGGCTAAAATGGCTTATTCGGGCTAAAATGGCTTATTCGGGCTAAAATGGCTTAATCGGGCTAAAATGGCTTAATCGGGCTAAAATGGCTTAAACGGCCTAAAATGGCTTAATCGGGCTAAAATGGCTTAATCGGGCTAAAATGGCTTAATCGGGCTAAAATGGCTTAATCGGGCTCAAATGGCTTAATCGGGCTCAAATGGCTTAATCGGGCTAAAATGGCTTAAGCGGGTTCAAATGGCTTAATCGGGCTCAAATGGCTTAATCGGGCTAAAATGGCTTAATCGGGCTAAAATGGCTTAATCGGGCTCAAATGGCTTAATCGGGCTAAAATGGCTTAAGCGGGTTCAAATGGCTTAATCGGGCTCAAATGGCTTAATCGGGCTAAAATGGCTTAAGCGGGCTCAAATGGCTTAATCGGGCTCGAATGGCTTCATCGTGCTAAAATGGCTTAAGCGGGTTCAAATGGCTTAATCGGGCTAAAATGGCTTAATCGGGCTAAAATGGCTTCATCGTGCTAAAATGGCTTAATCGGGCTAAAATGGCTTAAGCGGGCTCAAATGGCTTAATCGGGCTAAAATGGCTTAATCTGGCTAAAATGGCTTAATCGGGCTAAAATGGCTTAATCGGGCTAAAATGGCTTAATCGGGCTCAAATTGCTTAATCGGGCTAAAATGGCTTAATCGGGCTAAAATGGCTTAAGCGGGTTCAAATGGCTTAATCGGGCTCAAATGGCTTAATCGGGCTAAAATGGCTTAAGCGGGCTCAAATGGCTTAATCGGGCTCGAATGGCTTCATCGTGCTAAAATGGCTTAATCGGGCTAAAATGGCTTAAGCGGGCTCAAATGGCTTAATCGGGCTAAAATGGCTTAATCGGGCTCAAATGGCTTAATCGGGCTAAAATGGCTTAAGCGGGTTCAAATGGCTTAATCGGGCTAAAATGGCTTAATCGGGCTAAAATGGCTTCATCGTGCTAAAATGGCTTAATCGGGCTAAAATGGCTTAAGCGGGCTCAAATGGCTTAATCGGGCTAAAATGGCTTAATCGGGCTAAAATGGCTTAATCGGGCTAAAATGGCTTAATCGGGCTAAAATGGCTTAATCGGGCTCAAATTGCTTAATCGGGCTAAAATGGCTTAATCGGGCTAAAATGGCTTAAGCGGGTTCAAATGGCTTAATCGGGCTCAAATGGCTTAATCGGGCTAAAATGGCTTAAGCGGGCTCAAATGGCTTAATCGGGCTCGAATGGCTTCATCGTGCTAAAATGGCTTAATCGGGCTAAAATGGCTTAAGCGGGCTCAAATGGCTTAATCGGGCTAAAATGGCTTAATCGGGCTAAAATGGCTTAAGCGGGCTCAAATGGCTTAATCGGGCTCGAATGGCTTCATCGTGCTAAAATGGCTTAATCGGGCTAAAATGGCTTAAGCGGGTTCAAATGGCTTAATCGGGCTCAAATGGCTTAATCGGGCTAAAATGGCTTAATCGGGCTAAAATGGCTTAATCGGGCTAAAATGGCTTAATCGGGCTCAAATGGCTTAATCGGGCTAAAATGGCTTAATCGGGCTAAAATGGCTTAATCGGGCTAAAATGGCTTAAACGGCCTAAAATGGCTTAATCGGGCTAAAATGGCTTAATCGGGCTCGAATGGCTTAATCGGGCTCGAATGGCTTCATCGTGCTAAAATGGCTTAATCGGGCTAAAATGGCTTAATCGGGCTAAAATGGCTTAATCGGGCTAAAATGGCTTAATCGGCCTAAAATGGCTTAATCGGGCTAAAATGGCTTAATCGGGCTAAAATGGCTTAATCGGCCTAAAATGGCTTAATCGGGCTAAAATGGCTTAATCGGGCTAAAATGGCTTAATCGGGCTAAAATGGCTTAATCGGGCTAAAATGGCTTAATCGGGCTAAAATGGCTTAATCGGGCTAAAATGGCTTAATCGGGCTAAAATGGCTTAATCGGGCTAAAATGGCTTCATCGTGCTAAAATGGCTTAAACGGCCTAAAATGGCTTAATCGGGCTAAAATGGCTTAATCGGGCTAAAATGGCTTAATCGGGCTAAAATGGCTTAATCGGGCTAAAATGGCTTAAGCGGGCTCAAATGGCTTAATCGGGCTCGAATGGCTTCATCGTGCTAAAATGGCTTAATCGGGCTAAAATGGCTTAAGCGGGTTCAAATGGCTTAATCGGGCTCAAATGGCTTAATCGGGCTAAAATGGCTTAATCGGGCTAAAATGGCTTAATCGGGCTAAAATGGCTTCATCGTGCTAAAATGGCTTAAACGGCCTAAAATGGCTTAATCGGGCTAAAATGGCTTAATCGGGCTAAAATGGCTTAATCGGGCTAAAATGGCTTAATCGGGCTAAAATGGCTTAATCGGGCTAAAATGGCTTAATCGGGCTAAAATGGCTTAATCGGGCTAAAATGGCTTAATCGGGCTAAAATGGCTTAATCGGGCTAAAATGGCTTAATCGGGCTAAAATGGCTTAATCGGGCTAAAATGGCTTAATCGGCCTAAAATGGCTTAATCGGGCTAAAATGGCTTAATCGGGCTAAAATGGCTTAATCGGGCTAAAATGGCTTAATCGGGCTAAAATGGCTTAAGCGGGTTCAAATGGCTTAATCGGGCTAAAATGGCTTAATCGGGCTAAAATGGCTTCATCGTGCTAAAATGGCTTAATCGGGCTAAAATGGCTTAAGCGGGCTAAAATGGCTTAATCGGGCTAAAATGGCTTAATCGGGCTAAAATGGCTTAATCGGGCTAAAATGGCTTAATCGGGCTAAAATGGCTTAATCGGGCTAAAATGGCTTAATCGGGCTAAAATGGCTTAATCGGGCTAAAATGGCTTAATCGGGCTCGAATGGCTTCATCGTGCTAAAATGGCTTAATCGGGCTAAAATGGCTTAAACGGCCTAAAATGGCTTAATCGGGCTAAAATGGCTTAATCGGGCTAAAATGGCTTAATCGGCCTAAAATGGCTTAATCGGGCTAAAATGGCTTAATCGGGCTAAAATGGCTTAATCGGCCTAAAATGGCTTAATCGGGCTAAAATGGCTTAATCGGGCTAAAATGGCTTAATCGGGCTAAAATGGCTTAATCGGGCTAAAATGGCTTAATCGGGCTAAAATGGCTTAATCGGGCTAAAATGGCTTAATCGGGCTAAAATGGCTTAATCGGGCTAAAATGGCTTCATCGTGCTAAAATGGCTTAAACGGCCTAAAATGGCTTAATCGGGCTAAAATGGCTTAATCGGGCTAAAATGGCTTAATCGGGCTAAAATGGCTTAATCGGGCTAAAATGGCTTAAGCGGGCTAAAATGGCTTAATCGGGCTCGAATGGCTTCATCGTGCTAAAATGGCTTAATCGGGCTAAAATGGCTTAAGCGGGTTCAAATGGCTTAATCGGGCTCAAATGGCTTAATCGGGCTAAAATGGCTTAATCGGGCTAAAATGGCTTAATCGGGCTAAAATGGCTTAATCGGGCTAAAATGGCTTAATCGGGCTAAAATGGCTTAATCGGCCTAAAATGGCTTAATCGGGCTAAAATGGCTTAATCGGGCTAAAATGGCTTAATCGGGCTAAAATGGCTTAATCGGGCTAAAATGGCTTAATCGGGCTAAAATGGCTTAATCGGGCTAAAATGGCTTAATCGGGCTAAAATGGCTTAATCGGGCTAAAATGGCTTAATCGGGCTAAAATGGCTTAATCGGGCTAAAATGGCTTAATCGGGCTAAAATGGCTTAATCGGGCTCAAATGGCTTAATCGGGCTAAAATGGCTTAATCGGGCTAAAATGGCTTAAGCGGGCTCAAATGGCTTAATCGGGCTAAAATGGCTTAAGCGGGCTCAAATGGCTTAATCGGGCTAAAATGGCTTAATCGGGCTAAAATGGCTTAATCGGGCTAAAATGGCTTAAGCGGGTTCAAATGGCTTAATCGGGCTCAAATGGCTTAATCGGGATCAAATGGCTTAATCGGGCTAAAATGGCTTAATCGGGCTAAAATGGCTTAATCGGGCTCAAATGGCTTAATCGGGCTAAAATGGCTTAATCGGGCTAAAATGGCTTAAGCGGGCTCAAATGGCTTAAGCGGGTTCAAATGGCTTAATCGGGCTAAAATGGCTTAATCGGGATCAAATGGCTTAATCGGGCTAAAATGGCTTAAGCGGGCTCAAATGGCTTAATCGGGCTAAAATGGCTTAAGCGGGCTCAAATGGCTTAATCGGGCTAAAATGGCTTAATCGGGCTAAAATGGCTTAATCGGGCTAAAATGGCTTAAGCGGGTTCAAATGGCTTAATCGGGCTCAAATGGCTTAATCGGGATCAAATGGCTTAATCGGGCTAAAATGGCTTAATCGGGCTAAAATGGCTTAATCGGGCTCAAATGGCTTAATCGGGCTAAAATGGCTTAATCGGGCTAAAATGGCTTAAGCGGGCTCAAATGGCTTAAGCGGGTTCAAATGGCTTAATCGGGCTAAAATGGCTTAATCGGGCTAAAATGGCTTCATCGTGCTAAAATGGCTTAATCGGGCTAAAATGGCTTAAGCGGGTTCAAATGGCTTAATCGGGCTCAAATGGCTTCATCGTGCTAAAATGGCTTAATCGGGCTAAAATGGCTTAAGCGGGTTCAAATGGCTTAATCGGGCTCAAATGGCTTAATCGGGCTCAAATGGCTTAATCGGGCTAAAATGGCTTAATCGGGCTAAAATGGCTTAATCGGGCTCAAATGGCTTAATCGGGCTAAAATGGCTTAATCGGGCTAAAATGGCTTAAGCGGGCTAAAATGGCTTAAGCGGGTTCAAATGGCTTAATCGGGCTAAAATGGCTTAATCGGGCTAAAATGGCTTCATCGTGCTAAAATGGCTTAATCGGGTTAAATGGCTTAAGCGGGCTCAAATGGCTTAATCAGGCTAAAATGGCTTAATCGGGCTAAAATGGCTTAATCGGGCTAAAATGGCTTAATCGGGCTAAAATGGCTTAATCGGGCTCAAATGGCTTAATCGGGCTAAAATGGCTTAATCGGGCTAAAATGGCTTAAGCGGGTTCAAATGGCTTAATCGGGCTCAAATGGCTTAATCGGGCTAAAATGGCTTAAGCGGGTTCAAATGGCTTAATCGGGCTCAAATGGCTTAATCGGGCTCAAATGGCTTAATCGGGCTAAAATGGCTTAATCGGGCTAAAATGGCTTAATCGGGCTCAAATGGCTTAATCGGGCTAAAATGGCTTAATCGGGCTAAAATGGCTTAAGCGGGCTAAAATGGCTTAAGCGGTTCAAATGGCTTAATCGGGCTAAAATGGCTTAATCGGGCTAAAATGGCTTCATCGTGCTAAAATGGCTTAATCGGGCTAAAATGGCTTAAGCGGGCTCAAATGGCTTAATCAGGCTAAAATGGCTTAATCGGGCTAAAATGGCTTAATCGGGCTAAAATGGCTTAATCGGGCTAAAATGGCTTAATCGGGCTCAAATGGCTTAATCGGGCTAAAATGGCTTAATCGGGCTAAAATGGCTTAAGCGGGTTCAAATGGCTTAATCGGGCTCAAATGGCTTAATCGGGCTAAAATGGCTTAAGCGGGCTCAAATGGCTTAATCGGGCTCGAATGGCTTCATCGTGCTAAAATGGCTTAATCGGGCTCAAATGGCTTAATCGGGCTAAAATGGCTTAAGCGGGTTCAAATGGCTTAATCGGGCTCAAATGGCTTAATCGGGCTAAAATGGCTTAAGCGGGTTCAAATGGCTTAATCGGGCTCAAATGGCTTAATCGGGCTCAAATGGCTTAATCGGGCTAAAATGGCTTAATCGGGCTAAAATGGCTTAATCGGGCTCAAATGGCTTAATCGGGCTAAAATGGCTTAATCGGGCTAAAATGGCTTAAGCGGGCTAAAATGGCTTAAGCGGGTTCAAATGGCTTAATCGGGCTAAAATGGCTTAAGCGGGCTCAAATGGCTTAATCGGGCTAAAATGGCTTAATCGGGCTAAAATGGCTTAATCGGGCTAAAATGGCTTAATCGGGCTAAAATGGCTTAATCGGGCTCAAATGGCTTAATCGGGCTAAAATGGCTTAATCGGGCTAAAATGGCTTAATCGGGCTAAAATGGCTTAAACGGCCTAAAATGGCTTAATCGGGCTAAAATGGCTTAATCGGGCTCGAATGGCTTCATCGTGCTAAAATGGCTTAATCGGGCTAAAATGGCTTAAACGGCCTAAAATGGCTTAATCGGGCTAAAATGGCTTAATCGGGCTAAAATGGCTTAATCGGGCTAAAATGGCTTAAACGGCCTAAAATGGCTTAATCGGGCTAAAATGGCTTAATCGGGCTAAAATGGCTTAATCGGGCTAAAATGGCTTAATCGGGCTAAAATGGCTTAATCGGGCTAAAATGGCTTAATCGGGCTAAAATGGCTTAAACGGCCTAAAATGGCTTAATCGGGCTAAAATGGCTTAATCGGGCTAAAATGGCTTAAACGGCCTAAAATGGCTTAATCGGGCTAAAATGGCTTAATCGGGCTAAAATGGCTTAATCGGGCTAAAATGGCTTAATCGGGCTAAAATGGCTTAATCGGGCTAAAATGGCTTAATCGGGCTAAAATGGCTTATTCGGGCTAAAATGGCTTAATCGGGCGAAAATGGCTTAATCGGGCTCGAATGGCTTCATCGTGCTAAAATGGCTTAAACGGCCTAAAATGGCTTAAACGGCCTAAAATGGCTTAAACGGCCTAAAATGGCTTAATCGGGCTAAAATGGCTTAATCGGGCTAAAATGGCTTAATCGGGCTAAAATGGCTTATTCGGGCTAAAATGGCTTAATCGGGCTAAAATGGCTTAATCGGGCTCGAATGGCTTCATCGTGCTAAAATGGCTTAATCGGGCTAAAATGGCTTATTCGGGCTAAAATGGCTTAATCGGGCTAAAATGGCTTAATCGGGCTAAAATGGCTTAATCGGGCTAAAATGGCTTAATCGGGCTAAAATGGCTTAAACGGCCTAAAATGGCTTAATCGGGCTAAAATGGCTTAATCGGGCTAAAATGGCTTAAACGGCCTAAAATGGCTTAATCGGGCTAAAATGGCTTAATCGGGCTAAAATGGCTTAATCGGGCTCGAATGGCTTCATCGTGCTAAAATGGCTTAATCGGGCTAAAATGGCTTAATCGGGCTAAAATGGCTTAATCGGGCTAAAATGGCTTAATCGGGCTAAAATGGCTTAATCGGGCTAAAATGGCTTAATCGGGCTAAAATGGCTTAAACGGCCTAAAATGGCTTAATCGGGCTAAAATGGCTTAATCGGGCTAAAATGGCTTAATCGGGCTCGAATGGCTTCATCGTGCTAAAATGGCTTAATCGGGCTAAAATGGCTTAAGCGGGCTCAAATGGCTTAATCGGGCTAAAATGGCTTAAGCGGGCTCAAATGGCTTAATCGGGCTAAAATGGCTTAATCGGGATCAAATGGCTTAATCGGGCTAAAATGGCTTAAGCGGGCTCAAATGGCTTAATCGGGCTAAAATGGCTTAAGCGGGCTCAAATGGCTTAATCGGGCTAAAATGGCTTAATCGGGCTAAAATGGCTTAATCGGGCTAAAATGGCTTAAGCGGGTTCAAATGGCTTAATCGGGCTCAAATGGCTTAATCGGGCTAAAATGGCTTAATCGGGCTCAAATGGCTTAATCGGGCTAAAATGGCTTAATCGGGCTAAAATGGCTTAAGCGGGCTCAAATGGCTTAAGCGGGTTCAAATGGCTTAATCGGGCTAAAATGGCTTAATCGGGCTAAAATGGCTTCATCGTGCTAAAATGGCTTAATCGGGCTAAAATGGCTTAAGCGGGTTCAAATGGCTTAATCGGGCTCAAATGGCTTCATCGTGCTAAAATGGCTTAATCGGGCTAAAATGGCTTAAGCGGGTTCAAATGGCTTAATCGGGCTCAAATGGCTTAATCGGGCTCAAATGGCTTAATCGGGCTAAAATGGCTTAATCGGGCTAAAATGGCTTAATCGGGCTCAAATGGCTTAATCGGGCTAAAATGGCTTAATCGGGCTAAAATGGCTTAAGCGGGCTAAAATGGCTTAAGCGGGTTCAAATGGCTTAATCGGGCTAAAATGGCTTAATCGGGCTAAAATGGCTTCATCGTGCTAAAATGGCTTAATCGGGTTAAATGGCTTAAGCGGGCTCAAATGGCTTAAACGGCCTAAAATGGCTTAAACGGCCTAAAATGGCTTAAACGGCCTAAAATGGCTTAATCGGGCTAAAATGGCTTAATCGGGCTAAAATGGCTTAATCGGGCTAAAATGGCTTAAGCGGGCTCAAATGGCTTAATCGGGCTAAAATGGCTTAATCGGGCTAAAATGGCTTAATCGGGCTAAAATGGCTTAAGCGGGTTCAAATGGCTTAATCGGGCTCAAATGGCTTAATCGGGCTAAAATGGCTTAATCGGGCTCAAATGGCTTAATCGGGCTAAAATGGCTTAATCGGGCTAAAATGGCTTAAGCGGGCTCAAATGGCTTAAGCGGGTTCAAATGGCTTAATCGGGCTAAAATGGCTTAATCGGGCTAAAATGGCTTCATCGTGCTAAAATGGCTTAATCGGGCTAAAATGGCTTAAGCGGGTTCAAATGGCTTAATCGGGCTCAAATGGCTTCATCGTGCTAAAATGGCTTAATCGGGCTAAAATGGCTTAAGCGGGTTCAAATGGCTTAATCGGGCTCAAATGGCTTAATCGGGCTCAAATGGCTTAATCGGGCTAAAATGGCTTAATCGGGCTAAAATGGCTTAATCGGGCTCAAATGGCTTAATCGGGCTAAAATGGCTTAATCGGGCTAAAATGGCTTAAGCGGGCTAAAATGGCTTAAGCGGGTTCAAATGGCTTAATCGGGCTAAAATGGCTTAATCGGGCTAAAATGGCTTCATCGTGCTAAAATGGCTTAATCGGGTTAAATGGCTTAAGCGGGCTCAAATGGCTTAATCAGGCTAAAATGGCTTAATCGGGCTAAAATGGCTTAATCGGGCTAAAATGGCTTAATCGGGCTAAAATGGCTTAATCGGGCTCAAATGGCTTAATCGGGCTAAAATGGCTTAATCGGGCTAAAATGGCTTAATCGGGCTCAAATGGCTTAATCGGGCTAAAATGGCTTAATCGGGCTAAAATGGCTTAAGCGGGCTAAAATGGCTTAAGCGGGTTCAAATGGCTTAATCGGGCTCAAATGGCTTAATCGGGCTCAAATGGCTTAATCGGGCTAAAATGGCTTAATCGGGCTAAAATGGCTTAATCGGGCTCAAATGGCTTAATCGGGCTAAAATGGCTTAATCGGGCTAAAATGGCTTAAGCGGGCTAAAATGGCTTAAGCGGGTTCAAATGGCTTAATCGGGCTCAAATGGCTTAATCGGGCTCAAATGGCTTAATCGGGCTAAAATGGCTTAATCGGGCTAAAATGGCTTAATCGGGCTCAAATGGCTTAATCGGGCTAAAATGGCTTAATCGGGCTAAAATGGCTTAAGCGGGCTAAAATGGCTTAAGCGGGTTCAAATGGCTTAATCGGGCTAAAATGGCTTAATCGGGCTAAAATGGCTTCATCGTGCTAAAATGGCTTAATCGGGCTAAAATGGCTTAAGCGGGCTCAAATGGCTTAATCAGGCTAAAATGGCTTAATCGGGCTAAAATGGCTTAATCGGGCTAAAATGGCTTAATCGGGCTAAAATGGCTTAATCGGGCTCAAATGGCTTAATCGGGCTAAAATGGCTTAATCGGGCTAAAATGGCTTAAGCGGGTTCAAATGGCTTAATCGGGCTCAAATGGCTTAATCGGGCTAAAATGGCTTAAGCGGGCTCAAATGGCTTAATCGGGCTCGAATGGCTTCATCGTGCTAAAATGGCTTAATCGGGCTCAAATGGCTTAATCGGGCTAAAATGGCTTAAGCGGGTTCAAATGGCTTAATCGGGCTAAAATGGCTTAATCGGGCTAAAATGGCTTCATCGTGCTAAAATGGCTTAATCGGGCTAAAATGGCTTAAGCGGGCTCAAATGGCTTAATCGGGCTAAAATGGCTTAATCGGGCTAAAATGGCTTAATCGGGCTAAAATGGCTTAATCGGGCTAAAATGGCTTAATCGGGCTCAAATGGCTTAATCGGGCTAAAATGGCTTAATCGGGCTAAAATGGCTTAATCGGGCTAAAATGGCTTAAACGGCCTAAAATGGCTTAATCGGGCTAAAATGGCTTAATCGGGCTCGAATGGCTTCATCGTGCTAAAATGGCTTAATCGGGCTAAAATGGCTTAAACGGCCTAAAATGGCTTAATCGGGCTAAAATGGCTTAATCGGGCTAAAATGGCTTAATCGGGCTAAAATGGCTTAAACGGCCTAAAATGGCTTAATCGGGCTAAAATGGCTTAATCGGGCTAAAATGGCTTAATCGGGCTAAAATGGCTTAATCGGGCTAAAATGGCTTAATCGGGCTAAAATGGCTTAATCGGGCTAAAATGGCTTAAACGGCCTAAAATGGCTTAATCGGGCTAAAATGGCTTAATCGGGCTAAAATGGCTTAATCGGGCTAAAATGGCTTAATCGGGCTAAAATGCCTTAATCGGGCTAAAATGGCTTAATCGGGCTTAAATGGCTTAATCGGGCTAAAATGGCTTAATCGGGCTAAAATGGCTTAAACGGCCTAAAATGGCTTAATCGGGCTAAAATGGCTTAATCGGGCTCGAATGGCTTCATCGTGCTAAAATGGCTTAATCGGGCTAAAATGGCTTAAACGGCCTAAAATGGCTTAATCGGGCTAAAATGGCTTAATCGGGCTAAAATGGCTTAATCGGGCTAAAATGGCTTAAGCGGGTTCAAATGGCTTAATCGGCCTCAAATGGCTTAATCGGGCTAAAATGGCTTAAACGGCCTAAAATGGCTTAATCGGGCTAAAATGGCTTAATCGGGCTAAAATGGCTTATTCGGGCAAAAATGGCTTAATCGGGCAAAAATGGCTTAATCGGGCAAAAATGGCTTAATCAGGCTAAAATGGCTTAATCGGGCTAAAATGGCTTAATCGGCCTAAAATGGCTTAATCGGGCTAAAATGGCTTAATCGGGCTAAAATGGCTTAATCGGGCTAAAATGGCTTAATCGGGCTAAAATGGCTTAATCGGGCTAAAATGGCTTAATCGGCCTAAAATGGCTTAATCGGGCTAAAATGGCTTAATCGGGCTAAAATGGCTTAATCGGGCTAAAATGGCTTAATCGGGCTAAAATGGCTTAAACGGCCTAAAATGGCTTAATCGGGCTAAAATGGCTTAATCGGGCTAAAATGGCTTAATCGGGCTAAAATGGCTTAATCGGGCTAAAATGGCTTAATCGGGCTAAAATGGCTTAATCGGGCTAAAATGGCTTATTCGGGCTAAAATGGCTTAATCGGGCGAAAATGGCTTAATCGGGCTCGAATGGCTTCATCGTGCTAAAATGGCTTAAACGGCCTAAAATGGCTTAAACGGCCTAAAATGGCTTAAACGGCCTAAAATGGCTTAATCGGGCTAAAATGGCTTAATCGGGCTAAAATGGCTTAATCGGGCTAAAATGGCTTATTCGGGCTAAAATGGCTTAATCGGGCTAAAATGGCTTAATCGGGCTCGAATGGCTTCATCGTGCTAAAATGGCTTAATCGGGCTAAAATGGCTTAAACGGCCTAAAATGGCTTAATCGGGCTAAAATGGCTTAATCGGGCTAAAATGGCTTAATCGGGCTAAAATGGCTTAAGCGGGTTCAAATGGCTTAATCGGCCTCAAATGGCTTAATCGGGCTAAAATGGCTTAAACGGCCTAAAATGGCTTAATCGGGCTAAAATGGCTTAATCGGGCTAAAATGGCTTAATCGGGCTAAAATGGCTTAATCGGGCTAAAATGGCTTAATCGGGCTAAAATGGCTTATTCGGGCTAAAATGGCTTAATCGGGCGAAAATGGCTTAATCGGGCTCGAATGGCTTCATCGTGCTAAAATGGCTTAAACGGCCTAAAATGGCTTAAACGGCCTAAAATGGCTTAAACGGCCTAAAATGGCTTAATCGGGCTAAAATGGCTTAATCGGGCTAAAATGGCTTAATCGGGCTAAAATGGCTTATTCGGGCTAAAATGGCTTAATCGGGCTAAAATGGCTTAATCGGGCTCGAATGGCTTCATCGTGCTAAAATGGCTTAATCGGGCTAAAATGGCTTAAACGGCCTAAAATGGCTTAATCGGGCTAAAATGGCTTAATCGGGCTAAAATGGCTTAATCGGGCTAAAATGGCTTAAGCGGGTTCAAATGGCTTAATCGGCCTCAAATGGCTTAATCGGGCTAAAATGGCTTAAACGGCCTAAAATGGCTTAATCGGGCTAAAATGGCTTAATCGGGCTAAAATGGCTTATTCGGGCAAAAATGGCTTAATCGGGCAAAAATGGCTTAATCGGGCAAAAATGGCTTAATCAGGCTAAAATGGCTTAATCGGGCTAAAATGGCTTAATCGGCCTAAAATGGCTTAATCGGGCTAAAATGGCTTAATCGGGCTAAAATGGCTTAATCGGGCTAAAATGGCTTAATCGGGCTAAAATGGCTTAATCGGGCTAAAATGGCTTAATCGGCCTAAAATGGCTTAATCGGGCTAAAATGGCTTAATCGGGCTAAAATGGCTTAATCGGGCTAAAATGGCTTAATCGGGCTAAAATGGCTTAAACGGCCTAAAATGGCTTAATCGGGCTAAAATGGCTTAATCGGGCTAAAATGGCTTAATCGGGCTAAAATGGCTTAATCGGGCTAAAATGGCTTAATCGGGCTAAAATGGCTTAATCGGGCTAAAATGGCTTATTCGGGCTAAAATGGCTTAATCGGGCGAAAATGGCTTAATCGGGCTCGAATGGCTTCATCGTGCTAAAATGGCTTAAACGGCCTAAAATGGCTTAAACGGCCTAAAATGGCTTAAACGGCCTAAAATGGCTTAATCGGGCTAAAATGGCTTAATCGGGCTAAAATGGCTTAATCGGGCTAAAATGGCTTATTCGGGCTAAAATGGCTTAATCGGGCTAAAATGGCTTAATCGGGCTCGAATGGCTTCATCGTGCTAAAATGGCTTAATCGGGCTAAAATGGCTTATTCGGGCTAAAATGGCTTAATCGGGCTAAAATGGCTTAATCGGGCTAAAATGGCTTAATCGGGCTAAAATGGCTTAATCGGGCTAAAATGGCTTAAACGGCCTAAAATGGCTTAATCGGGCTAAAATGGCTTAATCGGGCTAAAATGGCTTAATCGGGCTCAAATGGCTTAATCGGGCTAAAATGGCTTAATCGGGCTAAAATGGCTTAATCGGGCTCAAATGGCTTAATCGGGCTAAAATGGCTTAATCGGGCTAAAATGGCTTAAGCGGGCTAAAATGGCTTAAGCGGGTTCAAATGGCTTAATCGGGCTCAAATGGCTTAATCGGGCTCAAATGGCTTAATCGGGCTAAAATGGCTTAATCGGGCTAAAATGGCTTAATCGGGCTCAAATGGCTTAATCGGGCTAAAATGGCTTAATCGGGCTAAAATGGCTTAAGCGGGCTAAAATGGCTTAAGCGGGTTCAAATGGCTTAATCGGGCTCAAATGGCTTAATCGGGCTCAAATGGCTTAATCGGGCTAAAATGGCTTAATCGGGCTAAAATGGCTTAATCGGGCTCAAATGGCTTAATCGGGCTAAAATGGCTTAATCGGGCTAAAATGGCTTAAGCGGGCTAAAATGGCTTAAGCGGGTTCAAATGGCTTAATCGGGCTAAAATGGCTTAATCGGGCTAAAATGGCTTCATCGTGCTAAAATGGCTTAATCGGGCTAAAATGGCTTAAGCGGGCTCAAATGGCTTAATCGGGCTAAAATGGCTTAATCGGGCTAAAATGGCTTAATCGGGCTAAAATGGCTTAATCGGGCTAAAATGGCTTAATCGGGCTCAAATGGCTTAATCGGGCTAAAATGGCTTAATCGGGCTAAAATGGCTTAAGCGGGTTCAAATGGCTTAATCGGGCTCAAATGGCTTAATCGGGCTAAAATGGCTTAAGCGGGCTCAAATGGCTTAATCGGGCTCGAATGGCTTCATCGTGCTAAAATGGCTTAATCGGGCTCAAATGGCTTAATCGGGCTAAAATGGCTTAAGCGGGTTCAAATGGCTTAATCGGGCTAAAATGGCTTCATCGTGCTAAAATGGCTTAATCGGGCTAAAATGGCTTAAGCGGGCTCAAATGGCTTAAGCGGGCTCAAATGGCTTAATCGGGCTAAAATGGCTTAATCGGGCTAAAATGGCTTAATCGGGCTAAAATGGCTTAATCGGGCTAAAATGGCTTAATCGGGCTAAAATGGCTTAAACGGCCTAAAATGGCTTAATCGGGCTAAAATGGCTTAATCGGGCTCGAATGGCTTCATCGTGCTAAAATGGCTTAATCGGGCTAAAATGGCTTAAACGGCCTAAAATGGCTTAATCGGGCTAAAATGGCTTAATCGGGCTAAAATGGCTTAATCGGGCTAAAATGGCTTAAGCGGGCTAAAATGGCTTAATCGGGCTAAAATGGCTTAATCGGGCTAAAATGGCTTAATCGGGCTAAAATGGCTTAATCGGGCTAAAATGGCTTAATCGGGCTAAAATGGCTTAATCGGGCTAAAATGGCTTAAACGGCCTAAAATGGCTTAATCGGGCTAAAATGGCTTAATCGGGCTAAAATGGCTTAATCGGGCTAAAATGGCTTAATCGGGCTAAAATGCCTTAATCGGGCTAATGCCTTAATCGGGCTAAAATGGCTTAATCGGGCTTAAATGGCTTAATCGGGCTAAAATGGCTTAATCGGGCTAAAATGGCTTAAACGGCCTAAAATGGCTTAATCGGGCTAAAATGGCTTAATCGGGCTCGAATGGCTTCATCGTGCTAAAATGGCTTAATCGGGCTAAAATGGCTTAAACGGCCTAAAATGGCTTAATCGGGCTAAAATGGCTTAATCGGGCTAAAATGGCTTAATCGGGCTAAAATGGCTTAAGCGGGTTCAAATGGCTTAATCGGCCTCAAATGGCTTAATCGGGCTAAAATGGCTTAAACGGCCTAAAATGGCTTAATCGGGCTAAAATGGCTTAATCGGGCTAAAATGGCTTATTCGGGCAAAAATGGCTTAATCGGGCAAAAATGGCTTAATCGGGCAAAAATGGCTTAATCAGGCTAAAATGGCTTAATCGGGCTAAAATGGCTTAATCGGCCTAAAATGGCTTAATCGGGCTAAAATGGCTTAATCGGGCTAAATGGCTTAATCGGGCTAAAATGGCTTAATCGGGCTAAAATGGCTTAATCGGGCTAAAATGGCTTAATCGGCCTAAAATGGCTTAATCGGGCTAAAATGGCTTAATCGGGCTAAAATGGCTTAATCGGGCTAAAATGCCTTAATCGGGCTAAAATGGCTTAATCGGGCTTAAATGGCTTAATCGGGCTAAAATGGCTTAATCGGGCTAAAATGGCTTAAACGGCCTAAAATGGCTTAATCGGGCTAAAATGGCTTAATCGGGCTCGAATGGCTTCATCGTGCTAAAATGGCTTAATCGGGCTAAAATGGCTTAATCGGGCTAAAATGGCTTCATCGTGCTAAAATGGCTTAATCGGGCTAAAATGGCTTAAGCGGGCTCAAATGGCTTAATCAGGCTAAAATGGCTTAAATCGGGCTAAAATGGCTTAATCGGGCTAAAATGGCTTAATCGGGCTAAAATGGCTTAATCGGGCTCAAATGGCTTAATCGGGCTAAAATGGCTTAATCGGGCTAAAATGGCTTAAGCGGGTTCAAATGGCTTAATCGGGCTCAAATGGCTTAATCGGGCTAAAATGGCTTAAGCGGGCTCAAATGGCTTAATCGGGCTCGAATGGCTTCATCGTGCTAAAATGGCTTAATCGGGCTCAAATGGCTTAATCGGGCTAAAATGGCTTAAGCGGGTTCAAATGGCTTAATCGGGCTAAAATGGCTTCATCGTGCTAAAATGGCTTAATCGGGCTAAAATGGCTTAAGCGGGCTCAAATGGCTTAATCGGGCTAAAATGGCTTAAGCGGGTTCAAATGGCTTAATCGGGCTCAAATGGCTTAATCGGGCTAAAATGGCTTAAGCGGGCTCAAATGGCTTAATCGGGCTCGAATGGCTTCATCGTGCTAAAATGGCTTAATCGGGCTCAAATGGCTTAATCGGGCTAAAATGGCTTAAGCGGGTTCAAATGGCTTAATCGGGCTAAAATGGCTTCATCGTGCTAAAATGGCTTAATCGGGCTAAAATGGCTTAAGCGGGCTCAAATGGCTTAATCGGGCTAAAATGGCTTAATCGGGCTAAAATGGCTTAATCGGGCTAAAATGGCTTAATCGGGCTAAAATGGCTTAATCGGGCTAAAATGGCTTAAACGGCCTAAAATGGCTTAATCGGGCTAAAATGGCTTAATCGGGCTCGAATGGCTTCATCGTGCTAAAATGGCTTAATCGGGCTAAAATGGCTTAAACGGCCTAAAATGGCTTAATCGGGCTAAATGGCTTAATCGGGCTAAAATGGCTTAATCGGGCTAAAATGGCTTAAACGGCCTAAAATGGCTTAATCGGGCTAAAATGGCTTAATCGGGCTAAAATGGCTTAATCGGGCTAAAATGGCTTAATCGGGCTAAAATGGCTTAATCGGGCTAAAATGGCTTAATCGGGCTAAAATGGCTTAAACGGCCTAAAATGGCTTAATCGGGCTAAAATGGCTTAATCGGGCTAAAATGGCTTAATCGGGCTAAAATGGCTTAATCGGGCTAAAATGCCTTAATCGGGCTAAAATGGCTTAATCGGGCTTAAATGGCTTAATCGGGCTAAAATGGCTTAATCGGGCTAAAATGGCTTAAACGGCCTAAAATGGCTTAATCGGGCTAAAATGGCTTAATCGGGCTCGAATGGCTTCATCGTGCTAAAATGGCTTAATCGGGCTAAAATGGCTTAAACGGCCTAAAATGGCTTAATCGGGCTAAAATGGCTTAATCGGGCTAAAATGGCTTAATCGGGCTAAAATGGCTTAAGCGGGTTCAAATGGCTTAATCGGCCTCAAATGGCTTAATCGGGCTAAAATGGCTTAAACGGCCTAAAATGGCTTAATCGGGCTAAAATGGCTTAATCGGGCTAAAATGGCTTATTCGGGCAAAAATGGCTTAATCGGGCAAAAATGGCTTAATCGGGCAAAAATGGCTTAATCAGGCTAAAATGGCTTAATCGGGCTAAAATGGCTTAATCGGCCTAAAATGGCTTAATCGGGCTAAAATGGCTTAATCGGGCTAAAATGGCTTAATCGGGCTAAAATGGCTTAATCGGGCTAAAATGGCTTAATCGGGCTAAAATGGCTTAATCGGCCTAAAATGGCTTAATCGGGCTAAAATGGCTTAATCGGGCTAAAATGGCTTAATCGGGCTAAAATGGCTTAATCGGGCTAAAATGGCTTAATCGGGCTAAAATGGCTTAAACGGCCTAAAATGGCTTAATCGGGCTAAAATGGCTTAATCGGGCTAAAATGGCTTAATCGGGCTAAAATGGCTTAATCGGGCTAAAATGTGCACTGTACAACCTTGAGGCTTTGTTTTTCTCTCAGTGGTCCGTCGTTTGTGATCCAATAACTTTCGTTCTCTGTATTCCCAGTCTTTTCACCCATAGCCTACTTCCTTGTGTAAATCTCAACTCAAAAAAAAAAAAAAAAAAAAGTTCCTTCTCTGTTCTCATTCGTTTATTCATTCTTATTCGTTCGTTCGTTCTTCGACCACGTGTTTCTCCCCCATTTCCCCAGATAGTTTTCACTCATTAACCTTCAATGTTTACACTTTCCCCTCAAGTTATGTATTCCGTCATATTTTATAACACCTTTTTCTTCTTCTTCTTTAAAAGGCTGCTTTCGACTTGCTCACCAAATCAATTCATCCCAAAAAAAATATCCATCTCCTATAGTGCCTTTGTTCTACATTCCCTAAACTCTCCTGCACTCCATCCTCCATCCAGCGTCCTTAAACGTATTTTTAACTCGAAGGTCACAAGAAACTCATTTTGCAATAAATGTTCGTTTCCCATAAATCGTACACTTTCAAAAATCCAATCTCACCCCTCCCCTCCAAATCTTCCCCATAACCCCTCCCCTCCAAATCTTCCCCATCACCCCTCCCCTCCAAATCTTCCCCATCACCCATCCCTTTCAAATCTCCCCCCTTGCCCCCTCCCTCCTAAACTACCCCCTCACCCCTCCCCGCCAAGACGCCCCCTCGCCCCTCCCCTCCTAGAATCCTGCCTCACCCCTCCCCTCCAAATCTCCCCCATATCCCATCCCTTTCAAATCCCTCCCCTTGTCCCTTCCCTCCCAAACTCCCCCCTCACCCCTCCCCTTCAAATCTCCCCACCCTCATTGCTTCTCAATTTCCCCCCGCTCACTCCCCCTCCTCAAAGCGTCCTCCCCACTTCTTCCCCCTTCAAACTCTCACCTCCATCTCCCCCAACCTTCTGCCTCGCTCTTCCCCCTCCTCAAATAACACCTCATTGTGGCTCACCCAATCACCATCAAACCTTTTGTCCGCCCCATCCTTCCCTTTCTCCGAGCTATTCTGAAATCTCTAACACACCTTCAACAGCTCTCCCTAACTCTTCCACCTCTTCCACATCTTACCCTACCCCTCCTCCCCCCTGTTCTGTATCTGATGCTCCCCCTTCCTCTTCATTAACGGTATGGACCTCAAACATCCGGGGCCTTCGTTCAAACTTAACCGATCTCTCCATACAGGTTGCTTCTGTCAAACCAGACGTGATCTGCTTAACAGAAACTTTCCTCCTTTATGATGTCTCTGATTCCATAGTATCTCTCCCGGGCTACTCCCTCCTCCGGTATGATAGACCTGAGCCTCGTCCTGGAGGCGGGGTTGCTATCTTTATCAAAAACTCTCTTCCTCACTCGCCCTGCACTGCACTCTCTCCACCTCACCCTCAGGAATACCTCTGGCTACGGCTTCCCCTTCGCTCCCACCTCTTGTTCATATGTGTGTTGTACCGTCCACCAAACAGTGATGACTCCATCTACATCTCGCTGTCTGATGATATGGACCAACTTCTATCTACTCATCCCAACTCTCTCTTCCTCATATGTGGTGATTTCAACTGTCATCATGCCAGTTGGCTGGGTGTGGGTACCTCTCTCACCAGCCATGGCTCCTCAGCAAAGGACTTCTGCGACTCACTGGGACTGACACAATCTGTCAATTTCCCGACCCGGATCTCAGTCAACGGAACATCTTCTCTTCTGGACTTGGTTATGACTAACTTCCCTGAAAATGTCTGCTGCTCTTCTTCTGCTCCGATCGGAACATCTGATCATGTCCTTGTTAAAGTGGACATCTCTCTGACCATCCTCAGGGAGCCTGCTCAGCGTCGACGAGTCTGGCATTTCACTCAGGCCAACTGGCACGGTCTTCAAGCAGCCATCAATCATCTGGACTGGTCTGCCATCTCTACCACCTCTGACATCAACTCATCCTGGGAATTCTTCCAAAGTAAATTGCTCTCTCTCATGCACAGATTTATCCCATCTCGTCTTCAGTTGTCATACCCTTCCTCCCGTCCATGGTACACGGAATCTTGTGGTGAGGCTGTTGCCCAGAAACAACTTGCCTTCGTCTCCTGGAAAGCAAATCCAACGGAAGGAAATCTCATTTCCTTTCACAAAGCCCGAAACAAGTGTGTGTCCACCCTCAGGAGAGCCAGGAAACAATATCTCTCCGTTCTCAAGACCGAACTCTCTTATCTGTCTCCCTCTTCCAAATCCTGGTGGCGTCTGGTCAAATCCGTTTCTGGTGTTTGTTCCCCCTCCATCCCCTCCCTTACCTCAAACGGCTACACAGCTGACTCCGCACGTGAAAAAGCTGAATGCCTCAACTCTGTGTTTGCCTCTAAATCTTGTGTCCCAAACCCATCCCTCTCTGTACCCACCATACCCAGTCGTACCCTGCTGCTCCTGGACTCCGTGTCCTTTCCTCCTGACAAGGTGGAAAAGTTTCTGTCAACCCTCGACTCTGATTCTGCAACTGGACCCGACGGCATCAGCCCACGGGTCCTAAAATCCTGCTCTGCTGCTCTATCTCACCCTCTCTCTGTTCTCTTCACCCTCTCTTTTGCTCAAGGTCAACTGCCATCTGCTTGGAAATCAGCCAACATCACCGCTTTGCACAAAAAAGGTGCAAAAACAGATCCTAGCAACTACAGACCAATCAGCCTTCTCCCAATTATCAGCAAAGTCATGGAATCCATCATTGCTTCTGATATGAAATCTTTCCTCTTCTCCAATGGCTTGATCTCTGATCATCAATTTGGTTTCAGACCAGGTCACTCTACTCTGGACATGCTGCTTCTGCTGTCTCAACAATGGATGGAGGTCCTCAATGCCAAACAGGAAATTAGAGCTGTCTCCCTCGACATATCACGTGCCTTCGACACGGTCTGGCACCCCGCTCTGCTCACCAAACTCTCCTCCTTTGGTATCCATGGAAATCTCCACGCATGGCTGGCGGACTTCCTCTCTAGTCGTCGTCAACGTGTGGCCCTGAATGGGTTTCTCTCATCTCCTCTTCCTGTTCAGGCTGGAGTTCCCCAAGGCAGTGTTCTGGGCCCCGTGCTTTTTCTGGTCTTCATCAATGATCTCTCTGACTCTCTCGAAAATCCTCTCTATCTCTTTGCTGATGACTCCACTCTCTGCCGCTCCATTCCTCTTCCCTCAGATCGGCAGTCTGCTGCCTCCTCACTCTCTGAAGACCTGGACAAAATCACAGACTGGTCAAACAAGTGGAACATGTCTTTCAATCCTGACAAATCTCACACTCTTACTATGTCTCTCCGAAAAGATCGACTGGACAACCCTCCCATCTACTTTCTCAACAATCCTCTCCAAGAAGTTCTGTCGCTCAAGATTTTGGGTCTCACTATCTGCCATGATCTTTCTTGGGAAAACCACATTTCCAAGCTGGCCTCCAAAGCCAGTCGCCGACTGGGCATCCTCCGTCGTGCGAAGTCCTTCCTCGGCACACCTGAGCTCCTCACCACATACAAGGCTTTCATCCGCAGCTCAATGGAATACTGTTCTCCCCTATGGGCCGGTGCTCCTGCCTCACACCTAGATCGGCTTCACGCTGTTGAAACCAAAGCTTTCAGAATTATTGGAATCTCCCGCGATGAAGCTATCTCTGAGGGCCTTTCACTCACTCACCGCAGGCAGGTAGGTGGTCTTTCTGTCTTCTACCGACTCCTCTCCGGCCTTGCACCCCCAGCTCTCTCTGTGCTCTGTCCCCCAAATATTCCTACAGGTCGCACAAGATCTGCCAGCAACCCTCTGATGGTTAAACTGCCGAAATCTCGGCTCTCCGCTCACCTTCACTCTTTCATTCCTCTTTTCTCCCGCCTCTGGAACAAACTTCCTCACTCCCTTCAATCCCACTCCTCCCTCCAGGTCTTTAAAACAGCTGTTCACCACCATCTCTTATCTTCCCCCATCCAAAACCTTGATCTTTTCTACCCCCGCTAATTCACCCCAGATCCACCTTGTTTGAAATTCCAACTTCTTTCCTGGAAGTCCTGGCAGTGTCCATATGTTTTATACCTCTCCCACTGCCCCCTTCCCACGCCCCCCCCCCCCCCAAAGCCCTCGCCCTCTCTCAGATCTCTCGATGTCTCCATGTCTCTCGGTCCCTGCTCTCAAATGTTGTGTTTGTGTCCTTCCCCCTCTCTCCCCATCTTGTCTACCGCTCCCTATGTTATATGTTTTATGTGTCGGTTTGTCTTTCTGTGTGATTAATGTTCGCTCTTTCACGAGCCTCGATATTGTATACAAAAAAAAAAAAAAAAAAAAAAAAAAAAAAAAAAAAAAAAAAAAAAAAAAAATGGCTTAATCGGGCTAAAATGGCTTAATCGGGCTAAAATGGCTTAAACGGCCTAAAATGGCTTAATCGGGCTAAAATGGCTTAATCGGGCTAAAATGGCTTAATCGGGCTAAAATGGCTTAATCGGGCTAAAATGGCTTAATCGGGCTAAAATGGCTTAATCGGGCTAAAATGGCTTAATCGGGCTAAAATGGCTTAATCGGGCTAAAATGGCTTAATCGGGCTAAAATGGCTTCATCGTGCTAAAATGGCTTAATCGGGCTAAAATGGCTTCATCGTGCTAAAATGGCTTAATCGGGCTAAAATGGCTTAAGCGGGCTCAAATGGCTTAATCGGGCTAAAATGGCTTAATCGGGCTAAAATGGCTTAATCGGGCTAAAATGGCTTAATCGGGCTAAAATGGCTTAATCGGGCTAAAATGGCTTAATCGGGCTAAAATGGCTTAATCGGGCTAAAATGGCTTAATCGGGCTAAAATGGCTTAATCGGGCTAAAATGACTTAAACGGCCTAAAATGGCTTAATCGGGCTAAAATGGCTTAATCGGGCTCGAATGGCTTCATCGTGCTAAAATGGCTTAATCGGGCTAAAATGGCTTAATCGGGCTTGAATGGCTTCATCGTGCTAAAATGGCTTAATCGGGCTAAAATGGCTTAAACGGCCTAAAATGGCTTAAACGGCCTAAAATGGCTTAATCGGGCTAAAATGGCTTAATCGGGCTAAAATGGCTTAATCGGGCTAAAATGGCTTATTCGGGCTAAAATGGCTTAATCGGGCTAAAATGGCTTAATCGGGCTCGAATGGCTTCATCGTGCTAAAATGGCTTAAACGGCCTAAAATGGCTTAAACGGCCTAAAATGGCTTAATCGGGCTAAAATGGCTTAATCGGGCTAAAATGGCTTAATCGGGCTAAAATGGCTTATTCGGGCTAAAATGGCTTAATCGGGCTCGAATGGCTTCATCGTGCTAAAATGGCTTAATCGGGCTAAAATGGCTTAAACGGCCTAAAATGGCTTAATCGGGCTAAAATGGCTTAATCGGGCTAAAATGGCTTAATCGGGCTAAAATGGCTTAATCGGGCTAAAATGGCTTAAACGGCCTAAAATGGCTTAATCGGGCTAAAATGGCTTAATCGGGCTAAAATGGCTTAAACGGCCTAAAATGGCTTAATCGGGCTAAAATGGCTTAATCGGGCTAAAATGGCTTAATCGGGCTCGAATGGCTTCATCGTGCTAAAATGGCTTAATCGGGCTAAAATGGCTTAATCGGGCTAAAATGGCTTAATCGGGCTAAAATGGCTTAATCGGGCTAAAATGGCTTAATCGGGCTAAAATGGCTTCATCGTGCTAAAATGGCTTAATCGGGCTAAAATGGCTTAAGCGGGCTCAAATGGCTTAATCGGGCTAAAATGGCTTAATCGGGCTAAAATGGCTTAATCGGGCTAAAATGGCTTAATCGGGCTAAAATGGCTTATTCGGGCAAAAATGGCTTAATCGGGCTAAAATGGCTTAAGCGGGCTAAAATGGCTTAATCGGGCTAAAATGGCTTAATCGGGCTAAAATGGCTTAATCGGGCTCAAATGGCTTAATCGGGCTAAAATGGCTTAATCGGGCTAAAATGGCTTAATCGGGCTAAAATGGCTTAATCGGGCTAAAATGGCTTAATCGGGCTAAAATGGCTTAATCGGGCTAAAATGGCTTAAACGGCCTAAAATGGCTTAATCGGGCTAAAATGGCTTAATCGGGCTCGAATGGCTTCATCGTGCTAAAATGGCTTAATCGGGCTAAAATGGCTTAATCGGGCTCGAATGGCTTCATCGTGCTAAAATGGCTTAATCGGGCTAAAATGGCTTAAACGGCCTAAAATGGCTTAAACGGCCTAAAATGGCTTAAACGGCCTAAAATGGCTTAATCGGGCTAAAATGGCTTAATCGGGCTAAAATGGCTTAATCGGGCTAAAATGGCTTATTCGGGCTAAAATGGCTTAATCGGGCGAAAATGGCTTAATCGGGCTCGAATGGCTTCATCGTGCTAAAATGGCTTAAACGGCCTAAAATGGCTTAAACGGCCTAAAATGGCTTAAACGGCCTAAAATGGCTTAATCGGGCTAAAATGGCTTAATCGGGCTAAAATGGCTTAATCGGGCTAAAATGGCTTAATCGGGCTAAAATGGCTTCATCGTGCTAAAATGGCTTAATCGGGCTAAAATGGCTTAATCGGGCTAAAATGGCTTAATCGGGCTCAAATGGCTTCATCGTGCTAAAATGGCTTAATCGGGCTAAAATGGCTTAAACGGCCTAAAATGGCTTAATCGGGCTAAAATGGCTTAATCGGGCTAAAATGGCTTAATCGGGCTAAAATGGCTTAATCGGGCTAAAATGGCTTAAACGGCCTAAAATGGCTTAATCGGGCTAAAATGGCTTAATCGGGCTAAAATGGCTTAAACGGCCTAAAATGGCTTAATCGGGCTAAAATGGCTTAATCGGGCTAAAATGGCTTAATCGGGCTCGAATGGCTTCATCGTGCTAAAATGGCTTAATCGGGCTAAAATGGCTTAATCGGGCTAAAATGGCTTAATCGGGCTAAAATGGCTTAATCGGGCTAAAATGGCTTAAACGGCCTAAAATGGCTTAATCGGGCTAAAATGGCTTAATCGGGCTAAAATGGCTTCATCGTGCTAAAATGGCTTAATCGGGCTAAAATGGCTTAAGCGGGTTCAAATGGCTTAATCGGGCTCAAATGGCTTCATCGTGCTAAAATGGCTTAATCGGGCTAAAATGGCTTAAGCGGGTTCAAATGGCTTAATCGGGCTCAAATGGCTTAATCGGGCTCAAATGGCTTAATCGGGCTAAAATGGCTTAATCGGGCTAAAATGGCTTAATCGGGCTCAAATGGCTTAATCGGGCTAAAATGGCTTAATCGGGCTAAAATGGCTTAAGCGGGCTAAAATGGCTTAAGCGGGTTCAAATGGCTTAATCGGGCTAAAATGGCTTAATCGGGCTAAAATGGCTTCATCGTGCTAAAATGGCTTAATCGGGCTAAAATGGCTTAAGCGGGCTCAAATGGCTTAATCAGGCTAAAATGGCTTAATCGGGCTAAAATGGCTTAATCGGGCTAAAATGGCTTAATCGGGCTAAAATGGCTTAATCGGGCTCAAATGGCTTAATCGGGCTAAAATGGCTTAATCGGGCTAAAATGGCTTAAGCGGGTTCAAATGGCTTAATCGGGCTCAAATGGCTTAATCGGGCTAAAATGGCTTAAGCGGGTTCAAATGGCTTAATCGGGCTCAAATGGCTTAATCGGGCTCAAATGGCTTAATCGGGCTAAAATGGCTTAATCGGGCTAAAATGGCTTAATCGGGCTCAAATGGCTTAATCGGGCTAAAATGGCTTAATCGGGCTAAAATGGCTTAAGCGGGCTAAAATGGCTTAAGCGGGTTCAAATGGCTTAATCGGGCTAAAATGGCTTAATCGGGCTAAAATGGCTTCATCGTGCTAAAATGGCTTAATCGGGCTAAAATGGCTTAAGCGGGCTCAAATGGCTTAATCAGGCTAAAATGGCTTAATCGGGCTAAAATGGCTTAATCGGGCTAAAATGGCTTAATCGGGCTAAAATGGCTTAAGCGGGTTCAAATGGCTTAATCGGGCTCAAATGGCTTAATCGGGCTAAAATGGCTTAAGCGGGCTCAAATGGCTTAATCGGGCTCGAATGGCTTCATCGTGCTAAAATGGCTTAATCGGGCTCAAATGGCTTAATCGGGCTAAAATGGCTTAAGCGGGTTCAAATGGCTTAATCGGGCTAAAATGGCTTAATCGGGCTAAAATGGCTTCATCGTGCTAAAATGGCTTAATCGGGCTAAAATGGCTTAAGCGGGCTCAAATGGCTTAATCGGGCTAAAATGGCTTAATCGGGCTAAAATGGCTTAATCGGGCTAAAATGGCTTAATCGGGCTAAAATGGCTTAATCGGGCTCAAATGGCTTAATCGGGCTAAAATGGCTTAATCGGGCTAAAATGGCTTAATCGGGCTAAAATGGCTTAAACGGCCTAAAATGGCTTAATCGGGCTAAAATGGCTTAATCGGGCTCGAATGGCTTCATCGTGCTAAAATGGCTTAATCGGGCTAAAATGGCTTAAACGGCCTAAAATGGCTTAATCGGGCTAAAATGGCTTAATCGGGCTAAAATGGCTTAATCGGGCTAAAATGGCTTAAACGGCCTAAAATGGCTTAATCGGGCTAAAATGGCTTAATCGGGCTAAAATGGCTTAATCGGGCTAAAATGGCTTAATCGGGCTAAAATGGCTTAATCGGGCTAAAATGGCTTAATCGGGCTAAAATGGCTTAAACGGCCTAAAATGGCTTAATCGGGCTAAAATGGCTTAATCGGGCTAAAATGGCTTAATCGGGCTAAAATGGCTTAATCGGGCTAAAATGGCTTAATCGGGCTAAAATGGCTTAATCGGGCTTAAATGGCTTAATCGGGCTAAAATGGCTTAATCGGGCTAAAATGGCTTAAACGGCCTAAAATGGCTTAATCGGGCTAAAATGGCTTAATCGGGCTCGAATGGCTTCATCGTGCTAAAATGGCTTAATCGGGCTAAAATGGCTTAAACGGCCTAAAATGGCTTAATCGGGCTAAAATGGCTTAATCGGGCAAAAATGGCTTAATCGGGCTAAAATGGCTTAAGCGGGTTCAAATGGCTTAATCGGCCTAAAATGGCTTAATCGGCCTAAAATGGCTTAATCGGGCTAAAATGGCTTAATCGGGCTAAAATGGCTTAATCGGGCTAAAATGGCTTAATCGGGCTAAAATGGCTTAATCGGGCTAAAATGGCTTAATCGGCCTAAAATGGCTTAATCGGGCTAAAATGGCTTAATCGGGCTAAAATGGCTTAATCGGGCTAAAATGGCTTAATCGGGCTAAAATGGCTTAATCGGGCTAAAATGGCTTAAACGGCCTAAAATGGCTTAATCGGGCTAAAATGGCTTAATCGGGCTAAAATGGCTTAATCGGGCTAAAATGGCTTAATCGGGCTAAAATGGCTTAATCGGGCTAAAATGGCTTAATCGGGCTAAAATGGCTTAAACGGCCTAAAATGGCTTAATCGGGCTAAAATGGCTTAATCGGGCTAAAATGGCTTAATCGGGCTAAAATGGCTTAATCGGGCTAAAATGGCTTAATCGGGCTAAAATGGCTTAATCGGGCTAAAATGGCTTAATCGGGCTAAAATGGCTTAATCGGGCTAAAATGGCTTAATCGGGCTAAAATGGCTTAATCGGGCTAAAATGGCTTAATCGGGCTAAAATGGCTTAATCGGGCTAAAATGGCTTAAACGGCCTAAAATGGCTTAATCGGGCTAAAATGGCTTAATCGGGCTTGAATGGCTTCATCGTGCTAAAATGGCTTAATCGGGCTAAAATGGCTTAATCGGGCTCGAATGGCTTCATCGTGCTAAAATGGCTTAATCGGGCTAAAATGGCTTAAACGGCCTAAAATGGCTTAAACGGCCTAAAATGGCTTAAACGGCCTAAAATGGCTTAATCGGGCTAAAATGGCTTAATCGGGCTAAAATGGCTTAATCGGGCTAAAATGGCTTATTCGGGCTAAAATGGCTTAATCGGGCGAAAATGGCTTAATCGGGCTCGAATGGCTTCATCGTGCTAAAATGGCTTAAACGGCCTAAAATGGCTTAAACGGCCTAAAATGGCTTAAACGGCCTAAAATGGCTTAATCGGGCTAAAATGGCTTAATCGGGCTAAAATGGCTTAATCGGGCTAAAATGGCTTATTCTGGCTAAAATGGCTTAATCGGGCTAAAATGGCTTAATCGGGCTCGAATGGCTTCATCGTGCTAAAATGGCTTAAACGGCCTAAAATGGCTTAAACGGCCTAAAATGGCTTAATCGGGCTAAAATGGCTTAATCGGGCTAAAATGGCTTAATCGGGCTAAAATGGCTTATTCGGGCTAAAATGGCTTAATCGGGCTCGAATGGCTTCATCGTGCTAAAATGGCTTAATCGGGCTAAAATGGCTTAAACGGCCTAAAATGGCTTAATCGGGCTAAAATGGCTTAATCGGGCTAAAATGGCTTAATCGGGCTAAAATGGCTTAATCGGGCTAAAATGGCTTAAACGGCCTAAAATGGCTTAATCGGGCTAAAATGGCTTAATCGGGCTAAAATGGCTTAATCGGGCTAAAATGGCTTCATCGTGCTAAAATGGCTTAATCGGGCTCGAATGGCTTCATCGTGCTAAAATGGCTTAATCGGGCTAAAATGGCTTAAACGGCCTAAAATGGCTTAATCGGGCTAAAATGGCTTAATCGGGCTAAAATGGCTTCATCGTGCTAAAATGGCTTAATCGGGCTAAAATGGCTTAAGCGGGCTCAAATGGCTTAATCGGGCTAAAATGGCTTAATCGGGCTAAAATGGCTTAATCGGGCTAAAATGGCTTAATCGGGCTAAAATGGCTTAATCGGGCTAAAATGGCTTAATCGGGCTAAAATGGCTTCATCGTGCTAAAATGGCTTAATCGGGCTAAAATGGCTTAAACGGCCTAAAATGGCTTAATCGGGCTAAAATGGCTTAATCGGGCTAAAATGGCTTAATCGGGCTAAAATGGCTTAATCGGGCTAAAATGGCTTAAACGGCCTAAAATGGCTTAATCGGGCTAAAATGGCTTAATCGGGCTAAAATGGCTTAATCGGGCTAAAATGGCTTAAACGGCCTAAAATGGCTTAATCGGGCTAAAATGGCTTAATCGGGCTAAAATGGCTTCATCGTGCTAAAATGGCTTAATCGGGCTAAAATGGCTTAAGCGGGCTCAAATGGCTTAATCGGGCTAAAATGGCTTAATCGGGCTAAAATGGCTTAATCGGGCTAAAATGGCTTAATCGGGCTAAAATGGCTTATTCGGGCAAAAATGGCTTAATCGGGCTAAAATGGCTTAAGCGGGCTAAAATGGCTTAATCGGGCTAAAATGGCTTAATCGGGCTAAAATGGCTTAATCGGGCTCAAATGGCTTAATCGGGCTAAAATGGCTTATTCGGGCTAAAATGGCTTAATCGGGCTCGAATGGCTTCATCGTGCTAAAATGGCTTAATCGGGCTAAAATGGCTTAAACGGCCTAAAATGGCTTAATCGGGCTAAAATGGCTTAATCGGGCTAAAATGGCTTAATCGGGCTAAAATGGCTTAATCGGGCTAAAATGGCTTAAACGGCCTAAAATGGCTTAATCGGGCTAAAATGGCTTAATCGGGCTAAAATGGCTTAATCGGGCTAAAATGGCTTAATCGGGCTAAAATGGCTTAATCGGGCTAAAATGGCTTAAGCGGGCTCAAATGGCTTAATCGGGCTAAAATGGCTTAATCGGGCTAAAATGGCTTAATCGGGCTAAAATGGCTTAAACGGCCTAAAATGGCTTAATCGGGCTAAAATGGCTTAATCGGGCTAAAATGGCTTAATCGGGCTCGAATGGCTTCATCGTGCTAAAATGGCTTAATCGGGCTAAAATGGCTTAATCGGGCTAAAATGGCTTAATCGGGCTAAAATGGCTTAATCGGGCTAAAATGGCTTAAACGGCCTAAAATGGCTTAATCGGGCTAAAATGGCTTAATCGGGCTAAAATGGCTTCATCGTGCTAAAATGGCTTAATCGGGCTAAAATGGCTTAAGCGGGCTCAAATGGCTTAATCGGGCTAAAATGGCTTAATCGGGCTAAAATGGCTTAATCGGGCTAAAATGGCTTAATCGGGCTAAAATGGCTTAATCGGGCTAAAATGGCTTAATCGGGCTAAAATGGCTTCATCGTGCTAAAATGGCTTAATCGGGCTAAAATGGCTTAAACGGCCTAAAATGGCTTAATCGGGCTAAAATGGCTTAATCGGGCTAAAATGGCTTAATCGGGCTAAAATGGCTTAATCGGGCTAAAATGGCTTAAACGGCCTAAAATGGCTTAATCGGGCTAAAATGGCTTAATCGGGCTAAAATGGCTTAATCGGGCTAAAATGGCTTAAACGGCCTAAAATGGCTTAATCGGGCTAAAATGGCTTAATCGGGCTAAAATGGCTTCATCGTGCTAAAATGGCTTAATCGGGCTAAAATGGCTTAAGCGGGCTCAAATGGCTTAATCGGGCTAAAATGGCTTA
>NW_027618792.1:0-61206 GCF_964187855.1 Myxine glutinosa | reverse complement strand
CCACTTTTCGCACTTGTGTTAGTGTTGAAAAACCACTTTTCGCACTTGTGTTGGTGCAGGAAACCACTTTTGCACTTGTATTAGTGTGGAAAAAACACTTTTCGCACTTGTGTTAGTGTTGAAAAACCACTTTTCGCACTTGTGTTAGTGTTGAAAAACCACTTTTCGCACTTGTGTTGGTGCAGGAAACCACTATTGCACTTGTATTAGTGTGGAAAAACACTTTTCGCAATGGTGTTAGTGTTGAAAAACCACTTTTCGCACTTGTGTTAGTGTTGAAAAACCACTTTTCGCACTTGTGTTAGTGTTGAAAAACCACTTTTCGCACTTGTGTTGGTGCAGGAAACCACTTTTGCACTTGTATTAGTGTGGAAAAACGACTTTTCGCACTTGTGTTAGTGTTGAAAAACCACTTTTCGCACTTGTGTTAGTGTTGAAAAACCACTTTTCGCACCTGTGTTAGTGTTGAAAAACCACTTTTCGCACTTGTGTTGGTGCAGGAAACCACTTTTACACTTGTATTAGTGTGGAAAAAACACTTTTCGCACTTGTGTTAGTGTTGGAAAACCACTTTTCGCACTTGTGTTAGTATTGAAAAACCACTTTTTGCACTTGTGTTGGTGCAGGAAACCACTTTTGCACTTGTATTAGTGTGGAAAAAACACTTTTTGCACTTGTGATATTGTTGAAAAACCACTTTTCGCACTTGTGTTAGTGTTGAAAAAACACTTTTCACACTTGTGTTGGTGCAGGAAACCACTTTTGCACTTGTATTAGTGTGGAAAAAACACTTTTTGCACTTTTGATAGTGTTGAAAAACCACTTTTCGCACTTCTGTTAGTGTTGAAAAACCACCTTTCGCACTTGTGTTGGTGCAGGAAACCACTTTTGCACTTGTATTAGTGTGGAAAAACCACTTTTCGCACTTGTGTTAGTGTTGAAAAACCACTTTTCGCACTTGTGTTAGTGTTGAAAAACCACTTTTCGCACTTGTGTTGGTGCAGGAAACCACTTTTGCACTTGTATTAGTGTGGAAAAACCACTTTTCGCACTTGTGTTAGTGTTGAAAAACCACTTTTCGCACTTGTGTTAGTGTTGAAAAACCACTTTTCGCACTTGTGTTAGTGTTGAAAAACCACTTTTCGCACTTGTGTTGGTGCAGGAAACCACTTTTGCAATTGTATTAGTGTGGAAAAAACACTTTTCGCACCTGTGTTAGTGTTGAAAAACCACTTTTCGCACTTGTGTTAGTGTTGAAAAACCACTTTTCGCACTTGTGTTGGTGCAGGAAACCACTTTTGCACTTGTATTAGTGTGGAAAAAACACTTTTTGCACTTGTGATATTGTTGAAAAACCACTTTTCCCACTTGTGTTAGTGTTGAAAAAACACTTTTCGCACTTGTGTTGGTGCAGGAAACCACTTTTGCACTTGTATTAGTGTGGAAAAAACACTTTTCGCACTTGTGTTAGTGTTGAAAAACCACTTTTCGCACTTGTGTTAGTGTTGAAAAACCACTTTTCGCACTTGTGTTGGTGCAGGAAACCACTTTTGCACTTGTATTAGTGTGGAAAAACCACTTTTCGCACTTGTGTTAGTGTTGAAAAACCACTTTTCGCACTTGTGTTTGTGTTGAAAAACCACTTTTCGCCCTTGTGTTGGTGCAGGAAACCACTTTTGCACTTGTATTAGTGTGGAAAAAACACTTTTTGCACTTGTGATAGTGTTGAAAAACCACATTTTGCACTTGTGTTAGTGTCGAAAAACCACTTTTCGCACTTGTGTTGGTGCAGGAAACCACTTTTGCACTTGTATTAGTGTGGAAAAACCACTTTTCGCACTTGTGTTAGTGTTGAAAAACCACTTTTCGCACTTGTGTTAGTGTTGAAAAACCACTTTTCGCACTTGTGTTGGTGCAGGAAACCACTTTTGCACTTGTATTAGTGTGGAAAAAACACTTTTTGCACTTGTGATAGTGTTGAAAAACCACTTTTCGCACTTGTGTTAGTGTTGAAAAACCACTTTTTGCACTTGTGTTGGTGCAGGAAACCACTTTTGCACTTGTATTAGTGTGGAAAAAACACTTTTTGCACTTGTGATAGTGTTGAAAAACCACCTTTTGCACTTGTGTTAGTGTTGAAAAACCACTTTTCGCACTTGTGTTAGTGTTGAAAAACCACTTTTCGCACTTGTGTTAGTGTTGAAAAACCACTTTTCGCACTTGTGTTGGTGCAGGAAACCACTTTTGCACTTGTATTAGTGTGGAAAAAACACTTTTTGCACTTTTGATAGTGTTGAAAAACCACTTTTCGCACTTGTGTTAGTGTTGAAAAACCACCTTTCGCACTTGTGTTGGTGCAGAAAACCACTTTTGCACTTGTATTAGTGTGGAAAAACCACTTTTCGCACTTGTGTTAGTGTTGAAAAACCACTTTTCGCACTTGTGTTAGTGTTGAAAAACCACTTTTCGCACTTGTGTTGGTGCAGGAAACCACTTTTGCACTTGTATTAGTGTGGAAAAACCACTTTTCGCACTTGGGTTAGTGTTGAAAAACCACTTTTCGCACTTGTGTTAGTGTTGAAAAACCACTTTTCGCACTTGTGTTAGTGTTGAAAAACCACTTTTCGCACTTGTGTTGGTGCAGGAAACCACTTTTACACTTGTATTAGTGTGGAAAAAACACTTTTCGCACTTTTGTTAGTGTTGAAAAACCACTTTTCGCACTTGTGTTAGTGTTGAAAAACCACTTTTCGCACTTGTGTTGGTGCAGGAAACCACTTTTGCACTTGTATTAGTGTGGAAAAAACACTTTTTGCACTTGTGATATTGTTGAAAAACCACTTTTCGCACTTGTGTTAGTGTTGAAAAAACACTTTTCGCACTTGTGTTGGTGCAGGAAACCACTTTTGCACTTGTATTAGTGTGGAAAAAACACTTTTTGCACTTGTGATAGTGTTGAAAAACCACCTTTTGCACTTGTGTTAGTGTTGAAAAACCACTTTTCGCATTTGTGTTAGTGTTGAAAAACCACTTTTCGCACTTGTGTTAGTGTTGAAAAACCACTTTTCGCACTTGTGTTGGTGCAGGAAACCACTTTTGCACTTGTATTAGTGTGGAAAAAACACTTTTTGCACTTTTGATAGTGTTGAAAAACCACTTTTCGCACTTGTGTTAGTGTTGAAAAACCACCTTTCGCACTTGTGTTGGTGCAGAAAACCACTTTTGCACTTGTATTAGTGTGGAAAAACCACTTTTCGCACTTGTGTTAGTGTTGAAAAACCACTTTTCGCACTTGTGTTAGTGTTGAAAAACCACTTTTCGCACTTGTGTTGGTGCAGGAAACCACTTTTGCACTTGTATTAGTGTGGAAAAACCACTTTTCGCACTTGTGTTAGTGTTGAAAAACCACTTTTCGCACTTGTGTTAGTGTTGAAAAACCACTTTTCGCACTTGTGTTAGTGTTGAAAAACCACTTTTCGCACTTGTGTTGGTGCAGGAAACCACTTTTACACTTGTATTAGTGTGGAAAAAACACTTTTCGCACTTTTGTTAGTGTTGAAAAACCACTTTTCGCACTTGTGTTAGTGTTGAAAAACCACTTTTCGCACTTGTGTTGGTGCAGGAAACCACTTTTGCACTTGTATTAGTGTGGAAAAAACACTTTTTGCACTTGTGATATTGTTGAAAAACCACTTTTCGCACTTGTGTTAGTGTTGAAAAAACACTTTTCGCACTTGTGTTGGTGCAGGAAACCACATTTGCACTTGTATTAGTGTGGAAAAAACACTTTTTGCACCTGTGTTAGTGTTGAAAAACCACTTTTCGCACTTGTGTTAGTGTTGAAAAACCACTTTTCGCACTTGTGTTGGTGCAGGAAACCACTTTTGCACTTGTATTAGTGTGGAAAAAACACTTTTTGCACTTTTGATAGTGTTGAAAAACCACTTTTCGCACTTGTGTTAGTGTTGAAAAACCACCTTTCGCACTTGTGTTGGTGCAGGAAACCACTTTTGCACTTGTATTAGTGTGGAAAAAACCACTTTTCGCACTTGTGTTAGTGTTGAAAAACCACTTTTCGCACTTGTGTTACTGTTGAAAAACCACTTTTCGCACTTGTGTTGGTGCAGGAAACCACTTTTGCACTTGTATTAGTGTGGAAAAACCACTTTTCGCACTTGTGTTAGTGTTGAAAAACCACTTTTCGCACTTGTGTTAGTGTTGAAAAACCACTTTTCGCACTTGTGTTAGTGTTGAAAAACCACTTTTCGCACTTGTGTTGGTGCAGGAAACCACTTTTGCACTTGTATTAGTGTGGAAAAAACACTTTTCGCACCTGTGTTAGTGTTGAAAAACCACTTTTCGCACTTGTGTTAGTGTTGAAAAACCACTTTTCGCACTTGTGTTGGTGCAGGAAACCACTTTTGCACTTGTATTAGTGTGGAAAAAACACTTTTTGCACTTGTGATATTGTTGAAAAACCACTTTTAGCACTTGTGTTAGTGTTGAAAAAACACTTTTCGCACTTGTGTTGGTGCAGGAAACCACTTTTGCACTTGTATTAGTGTGGAAAAAACACTTTTCGCACTTGTGTTAGTGTTGAAAAACCACTTTTTGCACTTGTGTTAGTGTTGAAAAACCACTTTTCGCACTTGTGTTGGTGCAGGAAACCACTTTTGCACTTGTATTAGTGTGGAAAAAACACTTTTCGCACTTGTGTTAGTGTTGAAAAACCACTTTTCGCACTTGTGTTAGTGTTGAAAAACCACTTTTCGCACTTTTGTTGGTGCAGGAAACCACTATTGCACTTGTATTAGTGTGGAAAAACCACTTTTCGCACTTGTGTTAGTGTTGAAAAACCACTTTTCGCACTTGTGTTAGTGTTGAAAAACCACTTTTCGCACTTGTGTTAGTGTTGAAAAACCACTTTTCGCACTTGTGTTGGTGCAGGAAACCACTTTTGCACTTGTATTAGTGTGGAAAAACCACTTTTCGCACTTGTGTTAGTGTTGAAAAACCACTTTTCGCACTTGTGTTAGTGTTGAAAAACCACTTTTCGCACTTGTGTTTGTGTTGAAAAACCACTTTTCGCACTTGTGTTGGTGCAGGAAACCACTTTTACACTTGTATTAGTGTGGAAAAAACACTTTTCGCACTTGTGTTAGTGTTGAAAAACCACTTTTCGCACTTGTGTTAGTGTTGAAAAACCACTTTTCGCACTTGTGTTGGTGCAGGAAACCACTTTTGCACTTGTATTAGTGTGGAAAAAACACTTTTTGCACTTGTGATATTGTTGAAAAACAACTTTTCGCACTTGTGTTAGTGTTGAAAAAACACTTTTCGCACTTGTGTTGGTGCAGGAAACCACTTTTGCACTTGTATTAGTGTGGAAAAAACACTTTTTGCACCTGTGTTAGTGTTGAAAAACCACTTTTCGCACTTGTGTTAGTGTTGAAAAACCACTTTTCGCACTTGTGTTGGTGCAGGAAACCACTTTTGCACTTGTATTAGTGTGGAAAAAACACTTTTTGCACTTTTGATAGTGTTGAAAAACCACTTTTCGCACTTGTGTTAGTGTTGAAAAACCACCTTTCGCACTTGTGTTGGTGCAGGAAACCACTTTTGCACTTGTATTAGTGTGGAAAAACCACTTTTCGCACTTGTGTTAGTGTTGAAAAACCACTTTTCGCACTTGTGTTAGTGTTGAAAAACCACTTTTCGCACTTGTGTTGGTGCAGGAAACCACTTTTGCACTTGTATTAGTGTGGAAAAACCACTTTTCGCACTTGTGTTAGTGTTGAAAAACCACTTTTCGCACTTGTGTTAGTGTTGAAAAACCACTTTTCGCACTTGTGTTAGTGTTGAAAAACCACTTTTCGCACTTGTGTTGGTGCAGGAAACCACTTTTGCACTTGTATTAGTGTGGAAAAAACACTTCGCACCTGTGTTAGTGTTGAAAAACCACTTTTCGCACTTGTGTTAGTGTTGAAAAACCACTTTTCGCACTTGTGTTGGTGCAGGAAACCACTTTTGCACTTGTATTAGTGTGGAAAAAACACTTTTTGCACTTGTGATATTGTTGAAAAACCACTTTTTGCACTTGTGTTAGTGTTGAAAAAACACTTTTCGCACTTGTGTTGGTGCAGGAAACCACTTTTGCACTTGTATTAGTGTGGAAAAAACACTTTTCGCACTTGTGTTAGTGTTGAAAAACCACTTTTCGCACTTGTGTTAGTGTTGAAAAACCACTTTTCGCACTTGTGTTGGTGCAGGAAACCACTTTTGCACTTGTATTAGTGTGGAAAAAACACTTTTCGCACTTGTGTTAGTGTTGAAAAACCACTTTTCGCACTTGTGTTAGTGTTGAAAAACCACTTTTCGCACTTGTGTTGGTGCAGGAAACCACTATTGCACTTGTATTAGTGTAGAAAAACCACTTTTCGCACTTGTGTTAGTGTTGAAAAACCACTTTTCGCACTTGTGTTAGTGTTGAAAAACCACTTTTCGCACTTGTGTTAGTGTTGAAAAACCACTTTTTGCACTTGTGTTGGTGCAGGAAACCACTTTTGCACTTGTATTAGTGTGGAAAAAACACTTTTCGCACTTGTGTTAGTGTTGAAAAACCACTTTTCGCACTTGTGTTAGTGTTGAAAAACCACTTTTTGCACTTGTGTTGGTGCAGGAAACCACTTTTGCACTTGTATTAGTGTGGAAAAAACACTTTTCGCACTTGTGTTAGTGTTGAAAAACCACTTTTCACACTTGTGATGGTGCAGGAAACCACTTTTGCACTTGTATTAGTGTGGAAAAAACAATTTTTGCACTTGTGATAGTGTTGAAAAACCACTTTTCGCACTTGTGTTAGTGTTGAAAAACCACTTTTCACACTTGTGTTGGTGCAGGAAACCACTTTTGCACTTGTATTAGTGTGGAAAAACCACTTTTCGCACTTGTTTTAGTGTTGAAAAACCACTTTTCGCACTTGTGTTAGTGTTGAAAAACCACTTTTCGCACTTGTGTTGGTGCAGGAAACCACTTTTGCACTTGTATTAGTGTGGTAATACCACTTTTCGCACTTGTGTTAGTGTTGAAAAACCACTTTTCGCACTTGTGTTAGTGTTGAAAAACCACTTTTCGCACTTGTGTTAGTGTTGAAAAACCACTTTTCGCACTTGTGTTGGTGCAGGAAACCACTTTTGCACTTGTATTAGTGTGGAAAAAACACTTCGCACCTGTGTTAGTGTTGAAAAACCACTTTTCGCACTTGTGTTAGTGTTGAAAAACCACTTTTCGCACTTGTGTTGGTGCAGGAAACCACTTTTGCACTTGTATTAGTGTGGAAAAAACACTTTTTGCACTTGTGATATTGTTGAAAAACCACTTTTTGCACTTGTGTTAGTGTTGAAAAAACACTTTTCGCACTTGTGTTGGTGCAGGAAACCACTTTTGCACTTGTATTAGTGTGGAAAAAACACTTTTCGCACTTGTGTTAGTGTTGAAAAACCACTTTTCGCACTTGTGTTAGTGTTGAAAAACCACTTTTCGCACTTGTGTTGGTGCAGGAAACCACTTTTGCACTTGTATTAGTGTGGAAAAAACACTTTTCGCACTTGTGTTAGTGTTGAAAAACCACTTTTCGCACTTGTGTTAGTGTTGAAAAACCACTTTTCGCACTTGTGTTAGTGTTGAAAAACCACTTTTCGCACTTGTGTTAGTGTTGAAAAACCACTTTTCGCACTTGTGTTGGTGCAGGAAACCACTTTTGCACTTGTATTAGTGTGGAAAAAACACTTCGCACCTGTGTTAGTGTTGAAAAACCACTTTTCGCACTTGTGTTAGTGTTGAAAAACCACTTTTCGCACTTGTGTTGGTGCAGGAAACCACTTTTGCACTTGTATTAGTGTGGAAAAAACACTTTTTGCACTTGTGATATTGTTGAAAAACCACTTTTTGCACTTGTGTTAGTGTTGAAAAAACACTTTTCGCACTTGTGTTGGTGCAGGAAACCACTTTTGCACTTGTATTAGTGTGGAAAAAACACTTTTCGCACTTGTGTTAGTGTTGAAAAACCACTTTTCGCACTTGTGTTAGTGTTGAAAAACCACTTTTCGCACTTGTGTTGGTGCAGGAAACCACTTTTGCACTTGTATTAGTGTGGAAAAAACACTTTTCGCACTTGTGTTAGTGTTGAAAAACCACTTTTCGCACTTGTGTTAGTGTTGAAAAACCACTTTTCGCACTTGTGTTGGTGCAGGAAACCACTATTGCACTTGTATTAGTGTAGAAAAACCACTTTTCGCACTTGTGTTAGTGTTGAAAAACCACTTTTCGCACTTGTGTTAGTGTTGAAAAACCACTTTTCGCACTTGTGTTAGTGTTGAAAAACCACTTTTTGCACTTGTGTTGGTGCAGGAAACCACTTTTGCACTTGTATTAGTGTGGAAAAAACACTTTTCGCACTTGTGTTAGTGTTGAAAAACCACTTTTCGCACTTGTGTTAGTGTTGAAAAACCACATTTTGCACTTGTGTTGGTGCAGGAAACCACTTTTGCACTTGTATTAGTGTGGAAAAAACACTTTTCGCACTTGTGTTAGTGTTGAAAAACCACTTTTCGCACTTGTGTTAGTGTTGAAAAACCACTTTTCACACTTGTGATGGTGCAGGAAACCACTTTTGCACTTGTATTAGTGTGGAAAAAACAATTTTTGCACTTGTGATAGTGTTGAAAAACCACTTTTCGCACTTGTGTTAGTGTTGAAAAACCACTTTTCACACTTGTGTTGGTGCAGGAAACCACTTTTGCACTTGTATTAGTGTGGAAAAACCACTTTTCGCACTTGTTTTAGTGTTGAAAAACCACTTTTCGCACTTGTGTTAGTGTTGAAAAACCACTTTTCGCACTTGTGTTGGTGCAGGAAACCACTTTTGCACTTGTATTAGTGTGGTAATACCACTTTTCGCACTTGTGTTAGTGTTGAAAAACCACTTTTCGCACTTGTGTTAGTGTTGAAAAACCACTTTTCGCACTTGTGTTAGTGTTGAAAAACCACTTTTCGCACTTGTGTTGGTGCAGGAAACCACTTTTGCACTTGTATTAGTGTGGAAAAAACACTTCGCACCTGTGTTAGTGTTGAAAAACCACTTTTCGCACTTGTGTTAGTGTTGAAAAACCACTTTTCGCACTTGTGTTGGTGCAGGAAACCACTTTTGCACTTGTATTAGTGTGGAAAAAACACTTTTTGCACTTGTGATATTGTTGAAAAACCACTTTTTGCACTTGTGTTAGTGTTGAAAAAACACTTTTCGCACTTGTGTTGGTGCAGGAAACCACTTTTGCACTTGTATTAGTGTGGAAAAAACACTTTTCGCACTTGTGTTAGTGTTGAAAAACCACTTTTCGCACTTGTGTTAGTGTTGAAAAACCACTTTTCGCACTTGTGTTGGTGCAGGAAACCACTTTTGCACTTGTGTTGGTGCAGGAAACCACTTTTACACTTGTATTAGTGTGGAAAAAACACTTTTCGCACTTTTGTTAGTGTTGAAAAACCACTTTTCGCACTTGTGTTAGTGTTGAAAAACCACTTTTCGCACTTGTGTTGGTGCAGGAAACCACTTTTGCACTTGTATTAGTGTGGAAAAAACACTTTTTGCACTTGTGATATTGTTGAAAAACCACTTTTCGCACTTGTGTTAGTGTTGAAAAAACACTTTTCGCACTTGTGTTGGTGCAGGAAACCACTTTTGCACTTGTATTAGTGTGGAAAAAACACTTTTTGCACCTGTGTTAGTGTTGAAAAACCACTTTTCGCACTTGTGTTAGTGTTGAAAAACCACTTTTCGCACTTGTGTTGGTGCAGGAAACCACTTTTGCACTTGTATTAGTGTGGAAAAAACACTTTTTGCACTTTTGATAGTGTTGAAAAACCACTTTTCGCACTTGTGTTAGTGTTGAAAAACCACCTTTCGCACTTGTGTTGGTGCAGGAAACCACTTTTGCACTTGTATTAGTGTGGAAAAAACCACTTTTCGCACTTGTGTTAGTGTTGAAAAACCACTTTTCGCACTTGTGTTACTGTTGAAAAACCACTTTTCGCACTTGTGTTGGTGCAGGAAACCACTTTTGCACTTGTATTAGTGTGGAAAAACCACTTTTCGCACTTGTGTTAGTGTTGAAAAACCACTTTTCGCACTTGTGTTAGTGTTGAAAAACCACTTTTCGCACTTGTGTTAGTGTTGAAAAACCACTTTTCGCACTTGTGTTGGTGCAGGAAACCACTTTTGCACTTGTATTAGTGTGGAAAAAACACTTTTCGCACCTGTGTTAGTGTTGAAAAACCACTTTTCGCACTTGTGTTAGTGTTGAAAAACCACTTTTCGCACTTGTGTTGGTGCAGGAAACCACTTTTGCACTTGTATTAGTGTGGAAAAAACACTTTTTGCACTTGTGATATTGTTGAAAAACCACTTTTGGCACTTGTGTTAGTGTTGAAAAAACACTTTTCGCACTTGTGTTGGTGCAGGAAACCACTTTTGCACTTGTATTAGTGTGGAAAAAACACTTTTCGCACTTGTGTTAGTGTTGAAAAACCACTTTTTGCACTTGTGTTAGTGTTGAAAAACCACTTTTCGCACTTGTGTTGGTGCAGGAAACCACTTTTGCACTTGTATTAGTGTGGAAAAAACACTTTTCGCACTTGTGTTAGTGTTGAAAAACCACTTTTCGCACTTGTGTTAGTGTTGAAAAACCACTTTTCGCACTTTTGTTGGTGCAGGAAACCACTATTGCACTTGTATTAGTGTGGAAAAACCACTTTTCGCACTTGTGTTAGTGTTGAAAAACCACTTTTCGCACTTGTGTTAGTGTTGAAAAACCACTTTTCGCACTTGTGTTAGTGTTGAAAAACCACTTTTCGCACTTGTGTTGGTGCAGGAAACCACTTTTGCACTTGTATTAGTGTGGAAAAACCACTTTTCGCACTTGTGTTAGTGTTGAAAAACCACTTTTCGCACTTGTGTTAGTGTTGAAAAACCACTTTTCGCACTTGTGTTTGTGTTGAAAAACCACTTTTCGCACTTGTGTTGGTGCAGGAAACCACTTTTACACTTGTATTAGTGTGGAAAAAACACTTTTCGCACTTGTGTTAGTGTTGAAAAACCACTTTTCGCACTTGTGTTAGTGTTGAAAAACCACTTTTCGCACTTGTGTTGGTGCAGGAAACCACTTTTGCACTTGTATTAGTGTGGAAAAAACACTTTTTGCACTTGTGATATTGTTGAAAAACAACTTTTCGCACTTGTGTTAGTGTTGAAAAAACACTTTTCGCACTTGTGTTGGTGCAGGAAACCACTTTTGCACTTGTATTAGTGTGGAAAAAACACTTTTTGCACCTGTGTTAGTGTTGAAAAACCACTTTTCGCACTTGTGTTAGTGTTGAAAAACCACTTTTCGCACTTGTGTTGGTGCAGGAAACCACTTTTGCACTTGTATTAGTGTGGAAAAAACACTTTTTGCACTTTTGATAGTGTTGAAAAACCACTTTTCGCACTTGTGTTAGTGTTGAAAAACCACTTTTCGCACTTGTGTTGGTGCAGGAAACCACTTTTGCACTTGTATTAGTGTGGAAAAAACACTTCGCACCTGTGTTAGTGTTGAAAAACCACTTTTCGCACTTGTGTTAGTGTTGAAAAACCACTTTTCGCACTTGTGTTGGTGCAGGAAACCACTTTTGCACTTGTATTAGTGTGGAAAAAACACTTTTTGCACTTGTGATATTGTTGAAAAACCACTTTTTGCACTTGTGTTAGTGTTGAAAAAACACTTTTCGCACTTGTGTTGGTGCAGGAAACCACTTTTGCACTTGTATTAGTGTGGAAAAAACACTTTTCGCACTTGTGTTAGTGTTGAAAAACCACTTTTCGCACTTGTGTTAGTGTTGAAAAACCACTTTTCGCACTTGTGTTGGTGCAGGAAACCACTTTTGCACTTGTATTAGTGTGGAAAAAACACTTTTCGCACTTGTGTTAGTGTTGAAAAACCACTTTTCGCACTTGTGTTAGTGTTGAAAAACCACTTTTCGCACTTGTGTTGGTGCAGGAAACCACTATTGCACTTGTATTAGTGTAGAAAAACCACTTTTCGCACTTGTGTTAGTGTTGAAAAACCACTTTTCGCACTTGTGTTCGTGTTGAAAAACCACTTTTCGCACTTGTGTTAGTGTTGAAAAACCACTTTTTGCACTTGTGTTGGTGCAGGAAACCACTTTTGCACTTGTATTAGTGTGGAAAAAACACTTTTCGCACTTGTGTTAGTGTTGAAAAACCACTTTTCGCACTTGTGTTAGTGTTGAAAAACCACTTTTTGCACTTGTGTTGGTGCAGGAAACCACTTTTGCACTTGTATTAGTGTGGAAAAAACACTTTTCGCACTTGTGTTAGTGTTGAAAAACCACTTTTCGCACTTGTGTTAGTGTTGAAAAACCACTTTTCACACTTGTGATGGTGCAGGAAACCACTTTTGCACTTGTATTAGTGTGGAAAAAACAATTTTTGCACTTGTGATAGTGTTGAAAAACCACTTTTCGCACTTGTGTTAGTGTTGAAAAACCACTTTTCACACTTGTGTTGGTGCAGGAAACCACTTTTGCACTTGTATTAGTGTGGAAAAACCACTTTTCGCACTTGTTTTAGTGTTGAAAAACCACTTTTCGCACTTGTGTTAGTGTTGAAAAACCACTTTTCGCACTTGTGTTGGTGCAGGAAACCACTTTTGCACTTGTATTAGTGTGGTAATACCACTTTTCGCACTTGTGTTAGTGTTGAAAAACCACTTTTCGCACTTGTGTTAGTGTTGAAAAACCACTTTTCGCACTTGTGTTAGTGTTGAAAAACCACTTTTCGCACTTGTGTTGGTGCAGGAAACCACTTTTGCACTTGTATTAGTGTGGAAAAAACACTTCGCACCTGTGTTAGTGTTGAAAAACCACTTTTCGCACTTGTGTTAGTGTTGAAAAACCACTTTTCGCACTTGTGTTGGTGCAGGAAACCACTTTTGCACTTGTATTAGTGTGGAAAAAACACTTTTTGCACTTGTGATATTGTTGAAAAACCACTTTTTGCACTTGTGTTAGTGTTGAAAAAACACTTTTCGCACTTGTGTTGGTGCAGGAAACCACTTTTGCACTTGTATTAGTGTGGAAAAAACACTTTTCGCACTTGTGTTAGTGTTGAAAAACCACTTTTCGCACTTGTGTTAGTGTTGAAAAACCACTTTTCGCACTTGTGTTGGTGCAGGAAACCACTTTTGCACTTGTATTACTGTGGAAAAAACACTTTTCACACTTGTGTTAGCGTTGAAAAACCACTTTTCGCACTTGTGTTAGTGTTGAAAAACCACTTTTCGCACTTGTGTTAGTGTTGAAAAACCACTTTTCGCACTTGTGTTAGTGTTGAAAAACCACTTTTCGCACTTGTGTTGGTGCAGGAAACCACTTTTGCACTTGTATTAGTGTGGAAAAAACACTTCGCACCTGTGTTAGTGTTGAAAAACCACTTTTCGCACTTGTGTTAGTGTTGAAAAACCACTTTTCGCACTTGTGTTGGTGCAGGAAACCACTTTTGCACTTGTATTAGTGTGGAAAAAACACTTTTTGCACTTGTGATATTGTTGAAAAACCACTTTTTGCACTTGTGTTAGTGTTGAAAAAACACTTTTCGCACTTGTGTTGGTGCAGGAAACCACTTTTGCACTTGTATTAGTGTGGAAAAAACACTTTTCGCACTTGTGTTAGTGTTGAAAAACCACTTTTCGCACTTGTGTTAGTGTTGAAAAACCACTTTTCGCACTTGTGTTGGTGCAGGAAACCACTTTTGCACTTGTATTAGTGTGGAAAAAACACTTTTCGCACTTGTGTTAGTGTTGAAAAACCACTTTTCGCACTTGTGTTAGTGTTGAAAAACCACTTTTCGCACTTGTGTTGGTGCAGGAAACCACTATTGCACTTGTATTAGTGTAGAAAAACCACTTTTCGCACTTGTGTTAGTGTTGAAAAACCACTTTTCGCACTTGTGTTAGTGTTGAAAAACCACTTTTCGCACTTGTGTTAGTGTTGAAAAACCACTTTTTGCACTTGTGTTGGTGCAGGAAACCACTTTTGCACTTGTATTAGTGTGGAAAAAACACTTTTCGCACTTGTGTTAGTGTTGAAAAACCACTTTTCGCACTTGTGTTAGTGTTGAAAAACCACTTTTTGCACTTGTGTTGGTGCAGGAAACCACTTTTGCACTTGTATTAGTGTGGAAAAAACACTTTTCGCACTTGTGTTAGTGTTGAAAAACCACTTTTCGCACTTGTGTTAGTGTTGAAAAACCACTTTTCACACTTGTGATGGTGCAGGAAACCACTTTTGCACTTGTATTAGTGTGGAAAAAACAATTTTTGCACTTGTGATAGTGTTGAAAAACCACTTTTCGCACTTGTGTTAGTGTTGAAAAACCACTTTTCACACTTGTGTTGGTGCAGGAAACCACTTTTGCACTTGTATTAGTGTGGAAAAACCACTTTTCGCACTTGTTTTAGTGTTGAAAAACCACTTTTCGCACTTGTGTTAGTGTTGAAAAACCACTTTTCGCACTTGTGTTGGTGCAGGAAACCACTTTTGCACTTGTATTAGTGTGGTAATACCACTTTTCGCACTTGTGTTAGTGTTGAAAAACCACTTTTCGCACTTGTGTTAGTGTTGAAAAACCACTTTTCGCACTTGTGTTAGTGTTGAAAAACCACTTTTCGCACTTGTGTTGGTGCAGGAAACCACTTTTGCACTTGTATTAGTGTGGAAAAAACACTTCGCACCTGTGTTAGTGTTGAAAAACCACTTTTCGCACTTGTGTTAGTGTTGAAAAACCACTTTTCGCACTTGTGTTGGTGCAGGAAACCACTTTTGCACTTGTATTAGTGTGGAAAAAACACTTTTTGCACTTGTGATATTGTTGAAAAACCACTTTTTGCACTTGTGTTAGTGTTGAAAAAACACTTTTCGCACTTGTGTTGGTGCAGGAAACCACTTTTGCACTTGTATTAGTGTGGAAAAAACACTTTTCGCACTTGTGTTAGTGTTGAAAAACCACTTTTCGCACTTGTGTTAGTGTTGAAAAACCACTTTTCGCACTTGTGTTGGTGCAGGAAACCACTTTTGCACTTGTATTAGTGTGGAAAAAACACTTTTCGCACTTGTGTTAGTGTTGAAAAACCACTTTTCGCACTTGTGTTAGTGTTGAAAAACCACTTTTCGCACTTGTGTTGGTGCAGGAAACCACTATTGCACTTGTATTAGTGTAGAAAAACCACTTTTCGCACTTGTGTTAGTGTTGAAAAACCACTTTTCGCACTTGTGTTAGTGTTGAAAAACCACTTTTCGCACTTGTGTTAGTGTTGAAAAACCACTTTTTGCACTTGTGTTGGTGCAGGAAACCACTTTTGCACTTGTATTAGTGTGGAAAAAACACTTTTCGCACTTGTGTTAGTGTTGAAAAACCACTTTTCGCACTTGTGTTAGTGTTGAAAAACCACTTTTCACACTTGTGATGGTGCAGGAAACCACTTTTGCACTTGTATTAGTGTGGAAAAAACACTTTTTGCACTTGTGATAGTGTTGAAAAACCACTTTTCGCACTTGTGTTAGTGTTGAAAAACCACTTTTCGCACTTGTGTTGGTGCAGGAAACGACTTTTGCACTTGTATTAGTGTGGAAAAACCACTTTTCGCACTTGTGTTAGTGTTGAAAAACCACTTTTCGCACTTGTGTTAGTGTTGAAAAACCACTTTTCGCACTTGTGTTGGTGCAGGAAACCACTATTGCACTTGTATTAGTGTAGAAAAACCACTTTTCGCACTTGTGTTAGTGTTGAAAAACCACTTTTCGCACTTGTGTTAGTGTTGAAAAACCACTTTTCGCACTTGTGTTAGTGTTGAAAAACCACTTTTTGCACTTGTGTTGGTGCAGGAAACCACTTTTGCACTTGTATTAGTGTGGAAAAAACACTTTTCGCACTTGTGTTAGTGTTGAAAAACCACTTTTCGCACTTGTGTTAGTGTTGAAAAACCACTTTTTGCACTTGTGTTGGTGCAGGAAACCACTTTTGCACTTGTATTAGTGTGGAAAAAACACTTTTCGCACTTGTGTTAGTGTTGAAAAACCACTTTTCGCACTTGTGTTAGTGTTGAAAAACCACTTTTCACACTTGTGATGGTGCAGGAAACCACTTTTGCACTTGTATTAGTGTGGAAAAAACAATTTTTGCACTTGTGATAGTGTTGAAAAACCACTTTTCGCACTTGTGTTAGTGTTGAAAAACCACTTTTCACACTTGTGTTGGTGCAGGAAACCACTTTTGCACTTGTATTAGTGTGGAAAAACCACTTTTCGCACTTGTTTTAGTGTTGAAAAACCACTTTTCGCACTTGTGTTAGTGTTGAAAAACCACTTTTCGCACTTGTGTTGGTGCAGGAAACCACTTTTGCACTTGTATTAGTGTGGTAATACCACTTTTCGCACTTGTGTTAGTGTTGAAAAACCACTTTTCGCACTTGTGTTAGTGTTGAAAAACCACTTTTCGCACTTGTGTTAGTGTTGAAAAACCACTTTTCGCACTTGTGTTGGTGCAGGAAACCACTTTTGCACTTGTATTAGTGTGGAAAAAACACTTCGCACCTGTGTTAGTGTTGAAAAACCACTTTTCGCACTTGTGTTAGTGTTGAAAAACCACTTTTCGCACTTGTGTTGGTGCAGGAAACCACTTTTGCACTTGTATTAGTGTGGAAAAAACACTTTTTGCACTTGTGATATTGTTGAAAAACCACTTTTTGCACTTGTGTTAGTGTTGAAAAAACACTTTTCGCACTTGTGTTGGTGCAGGAAACCACTTTTGCACTTGTATTAGTGTGGAAAAAACACTTTTCGCACTTGTGTTAGTGTTGAAAAACCACTTTTCGCACTTGTGTTAGTGTTGAAAAACCACTTTTCGCACTTGTGTTGGTGCAGGAAACCACTTTTGCACTTGTATTAGTGTGGAAAAAACACTTTTCGCACTTGTGTTAGTGTTGAAAAACCACTTTTCGCACTTGTGTTAGTGTTGAAAAACCACTTTTCGCACTTGTGTTGGTGCAGGAAACCACTATTGCACTTGTATTAGTGTAGAAAAACCACTTTTCGCACTTGTGTTAGTGTTGAAAAACCACTTTTCGCACTTGTGTTAGTGTTGAAAAACCACTTTTCGCACTTGTGTTAGTGTTGAAAAACCACTTTTTGCACTTGTGTTGGTGCAGGAAACCACTTTTGCACTTGTATTAGTGTGGAAAAAACACTTTTCGCACTTGTGTTAGTGTTGAAAAACCACTTTTCGCACTTGTGTTAGTGTTGAAAAACCACTTTTCACACTTGTGATGGTGCAGGAAACCACTTTTGCACTTGTATTAGTGTGGAAAAAACACTTTTTGCACTTGTGATAGTGTTGAAAAACCACTTTTCGCACTTGTGTTAGTGTTGAAAAACCACTTTTCGCACTTGTGTTGGTGCAGGAAACGACTTTTGCACTTGTATTAGTGTGGAAAAACCACTTTTCGCACTTGTGTTAGTGTTGAAAAACCACTTTTCGCACTTGTGTTAGTGTTGAAAAACCACTTTTCGCACTTGTGTTGGTGCAGCAAACCACTGTTGCACTTGTATTAGTGTGGAAAAAACACTTTTCGCACTTGTGTTAGTGTTGTAAAACCACTTTTCGCACTTGTGTTAGTGTTGAAAAACCACTTTTCGCACTTGTGTTGGTGCAGGAAACCACTTTTGCACTTGTATTAGTGTGGAAAAAACACTTTTTGCACTTTTGATAGTGTTGAAAAACCACTTTTCGCACTTGTGTTAGTGTTGAAAAACCACCTTTCGCACTTGTGTTGGTGCAGGAAACCACTTTTGCACTTGTATTAGTGTGGAAAAACCACTTTTCGCACTTGTGTTAGTGTTGAAAAACCACTTTTCGCACTTGTGTTAGTGTTGAAAAACCACTTTTCGCACTTGTGTTGGTGCAGGAAACCACTTTTGCACTTGTATTAGTGTGGAAAAACCACTTTTCGCACTTGTGTTAGTGTTGAAAAACCACTTTTCGCACTTGTGTTAGTGTTGAAAAACCACTTTTCGCACTTGTGTTAGTGTTGAAAAACCACTTTTCGCACTTGTGTTGGTGCAGGAAACCACTTTTGCACTTGTATTAGTGTGGAAAAAACACTTTTCGCACCTGTGTTAGTGTTGAAAAACCACATTTCGCACTTGTGTTAGTGTTGAAAAACCACTTTTCGCACTTGTGTTGGTGCAGGAAACCACTTTTGCACTTGTATTAGTGTGGAAAAAACACTTTTTGCACTTGTGATATTGTTGAAAAACCTCTTTTCGCACTTGTGTTAGTGTTGAAAAAACACTTTTCGCACTTGTGTTGGTGCAGGAAACCACTTTTGCACTTGTATTAGTGTGGAAAAAACACTTTTCGCACTTGTGTTAGTGTTGAAAAACCACTTTTCGCACTTGTGTTAGTGTTGAAAAACCACTTTTCGCACTTGTGTTGGTGCAGGAAACCACTTTTGCACTTGTATTAGTGTGGAAAAAACACTTTTCGCACTTGTGTTAGTGTTGAAAAACCACTTTTCGCACTTGTGTTAGTGTTGAAAAACCACTTTTCGCACTTGTGTTGGTGCAGGAAACCACTTTTGCACTTGTATTAGTGTGGAAAAACCACTTTTCGCACTTGTGTTAGTGTTGAAAAACCACTTTTCGCACTTGTGTTAGTGTTGAAAAACCACTTTTTGCACTTGTGTTGGTGCAGGAAACCACTTTTGCACTTGTATTAGTGTGGAAAAAACACTTTTCGCACTTGTGTTAGTGTTGAAAAACCACTTTTCGCACTTGTGTTAGTGTTTAAAAACCACTTTTCGCACTTGTGATGGTGCAGGAAACCACTTTTGCACTTGTATTAGTGTGGAAAAAACACTTTTTGCACTTGTGATATTGTTGAAAAACCACTTTTCGCACTTGTGTTAGTGTTGAAAAAACACTTTTCGCACTTGTGTTGGTGCAGGAAACCACTTTTGCACTTGTATTAGTGTGGAAAAAACACTTTTTGCACCTGTGTTAGTGTTGAAAAACCACTTTTCGCCCTTGTGTTGGTGCAGGAAACCACTTTTGCACTTGTATTATTGTGGAAAAAACACTTTTTGCACTTGTGATAGTGTTGAAAAACCACATTTTGCACTTGCGTTAGTGTTGAAAAACCACTTTTCGCACTTGTGTTGGTGCAGGAAACCACTTTTGCACTTGTATTAGTGTGGAAAAACCACTTTTTGCACTTGTGTTAGTGTTGAAAAACCACTTTTCGCACTTGTGTTAGTGTTGAAAAACCACTTTTCGCACTTGTGTTGGTGCAGGAAACCACTTTTGCACTTGTATTAGTGTGGAAAAAACACTTTTTGCACTTGTGTTAGTGTTGAAAAACCACTTTTCGCACTTGTGTTAGTGTTGAAAAACCACCTTTCGCACTTGTGTTGGTGCAGGAAACCACTTTTGCACTTGTATTAGTGTGGAAAAACCACTTTTCGCACTTGTGTTAGTGTTGAAAAACCACTTTTCGCACTTGTGTTAGTGTTGAAAAACCACTTTTCGCACTTGTGTTGGTGCAGGAAACCACTTTTGCACTTGTATTAGTGTGGAAAAACCACTTTTCGCACTTGTGTTAGTGTTGAAAAACCACTTTTCGCACTTGTGTTAGTGTTGAAAAACCACTTTTCGCACTTGTGTTAGTGTTGAAAAACCACTTTTCGCACTTGTGTTGGTGCAGGACACCACTATTGCACTTGTATTAGTGTGGAAAAACCACTTTTCGCACTTGTGTTAGTGTTGAAAAACCACTTTTCGCACTTGTGTTAGTGTTGAACAACCACTTTTCGCACTTGTGTTAGTGTTGAAAAACCACTTTTTGCACTTGTGTTGGTGCAGGAAACCACTTTTGCACTTGTATTAGTGTGGAAAAACCACTTTTCGCACTTGTGTTAGTGTTGAAAAACCACTTTTCGCACTTGTGTTAGTGTTGAAAAACCACTTTTCGCACTTGTGATGGTGCAGGAAACCACTTTTGCACTTGTATTAGTGTGGAAAAAACACTTTTTGCACTTGTGTTAGTGTTGAAAAACCACTTTTCGCACTTGTGTTAGTGTTGAAAAAACACTTTTCGCACTTGTGTTGGTGCAGGAAACCACTTTTGCACTTGTATTAGTGTGGAAAAAACACTTTTTGCACCTGTGTTAGTGTTGAAAAACCACTTTTCGCACTTGTGTTAGTGTTGAAAAACCACTTTTCGCACTTGTGTTGGTGCAGGAAACCACTTTTGCACTTGTATTAGTGTGGAAAAAACACTTTTTGCACTTTTGATAGTGTTGAAAAACCACTTTTCGCACTTGTGTTAGTGTTGAAAAACCACCTTTCGCACTTGTGTTGGTGCAGGAAACCACTTTTGCACTTGTATTAGTGTGGAAAAACCACTTTTCGCACTTGTGTTAGTGTTGAAAAACCACTTTTCGCACTTGTGTTAGTGTTGAAAAACCACTTTTCGCACTTGTGTTGGTGCAGGAAACCACTTTTGCACTTGTATTAGTGTGGAAAAACCACTTTTCGCACTTGTGTTAGTGTTGAAAAACCACTTTTCGCACTTGTGTTAGTGTTGAAAAACCACTTTTCGCACTTGTGTTAGTGTTGAAAAACCACTTTTCGCACTTGTGTTGGTGCAGGAAACCACTTTTGCACTTATATTAGTGTGGAAAAAACACTTTTCGCACCTGTGTTAGTGTTGAAAAACCACTTTTCGCACTTGTGTTAGTGTTGAAAAACCACTTTTCGCACTTGTGTTGGTGCAGGAAACCACTATTGCACTTGTATTAGTGTAGAAAAACCACTTTTCGCACTTGTGTTAGTGTTGAAAAACCACTTTTCGCACTTGTGTTAGTGTTGAAAAACCACTTTTCGCACTTGTGTTAGTGTTGAAAAACCACTTTTTGCACTTGTGTTGGTGCAGGAAACCACTTTTGCACTTGTATTAGTGTGGAAAAAACACTTTTCGCACTTGTGTTAGTGTTGAAAAACCACTTTTCGCACTTGTGTTAGTGTTGAAAAACCACTTTTCACACTTGTGATGGTGCAGGAAACCACTTTTGCACTTGTATTAGTGTGGAAAAAACACTTTTTGCACTTGTGATAGTGTTGAAAAACCACTTTTCGCACTTGTGTTAGTGTTGAAAAACCACTTTTCGCACTTGTGTTGGTGCAGGAAACCACTTTTGCACTTGTATTAGTGTGGAAAAACCACTTTTCGCACTTGTGTTAGTGTTGAAAAACCACTTTTCGCACTTGTGTTAGTGTTGAAAAACCACTTTTCGCACTTGTGTTGGTGCAGCAAACCACTGTTGCACTTGTATTAGTGTGGGAAAAACACTTTTCGCACTTGTGTTAGTGTTGTAAAACCACTTTTCGCACTTGTGTTAGTGTTGAAAAACCACTTTTCGCACTTGTGTTGGTGCAGGAAACCACTTTTGCACTTGTATTAGTGTGGAAAAAACACTTTTTGCACTTTTGATAGTGTTGAAAAACCACTTTTCGCACTTGTGTTAGTGTTGAAAAACCACCTTTCGCACTTGTGTTGGTGCAGGAAACCACTTTTGCACTTGTATTAGTGTGGAAAAACCACTTTTCGCACTTGTGTTAGTGTTGAAAAACCACTTTTCGCACTTGTGTTAGTGTTGAAAAACCACTTTTCGCACTTGTGTTGGTGCAGGAAACCACTTTTGCACTTGTATTAGTGTGGAAAAACCACTTTTCGCACTTGTGTTAGTGTTGAAAAACCACTTTTCGCACTTGTGTTAGTGTTGAAAAACCACTTTTCGCACTTGTGTTAGTGTTGAAAAACCACTTTTCGCACTTGTGTTGGTGCAGGAAACCACTTTTGCACTTGTATTAGTGTGGAAAAAACACTTTTCGCACCTGTGTTAGTGTTGAAAAACCACATTTCGCACTTGTGTTAGTGTTGAAAAACCACTTTTCGCACTTGTGTTGGTGCAGGAAACCACTTTTGCACTTGTATTATTGTGGAAAAAACACTTTTTGCACATGTGATATTGTTGAAAAACCACTTTTCGCACTTGTGTTAGTGTTGAAAAAACACTTTTCGCACTTGTGTTGGTGCAGGAAACCACTTTTGCACTTGTATTAGTGTGGAAAAAACACTTTTCGCACTTGTGTTAGTGTTGAAAAACCACTTTTCGCACTTGTGTTAGTGTTGAAAAACCACTTTTCGCACTTGTGTTGGTGCAGGAAACCACTTTTGCACTTGTATTAGTGTGGAAAAAACACTTTTCGCACTTGTGTTAGTGTTGAAAAACCACTTTTCGCACTTGTGTTAGTGTTGAAAAACCACTTTTCGCACTTGTGTTGGTGCAGGAAACCACTATTGCACTTGTATTAGTGTGGAAAAACCACTTTTCGCACTTGTGTTAGTGTTGAAAAACCACTTTTCGCACTTGTGTTAGTGTTGAAAAACCACTTTTCGCACTTGTGTTAGTGTTGAAAAACCACTTTTTGCACTTGTGTTGGTGCAGGAAACCACTTTTACACTTGTATTAGTGTGGAAAAACCACTTTTCGCACTTGTGTTAGTGTTGAAAAACCACTTTTCGCACTTGTGTTAGTGTTGAAAAACCACTTTTCGCACTTGTGTTAGTGTTGAAAAACCACTTTTCGCACTTGTGTTGGTGCAGGAAACCACTTTTGCACTTGTATTAGTGTGGAAAAACCACTTTTCGCACTTGTGTTAGTGTTGAAAAACCACTTTTCGCACTTGTGTTAGTGTTGAAAAACCACTTTTCGCACTTGTGTTAGTGTTGAAAAACCACTTTTCGCACTTGTGTTGGTGCAGGAAACCACTTTTACACTTGTATTAGTGTGGAAAAAACACTTTTCGCACTTTTGTTAGTGTTGAAAAACCACTTTTCGCACTTGTGTTAGTGTTGAAAAACCACTTTTCGCACTTGTGTTGGTGCAGGAAACCACTTTTGCACTTGTATTAGTGTGGAAAAACCACTTTTCGCACTTGTGTTAGTGTTGAAAAACCACTTTTCGCACTTGTGTTAGTGTTGAAAAACCACTTTTCGCACTTGTGTTAGTGTTGAAAAACCACTTTTCGCACTTGTGTTGGTGCAGGAAACCACTTTTACACTTGTATTAGTGTGGAAAAAACACTTTTCGCACTTTTGTTAGTGTTGAAAAACCACTTTTCGCACTTGTGTTAGTGTTGAAAAACCACTTTTCGCACTTGTGTTGGTGCAGGAAACCACTTTTGCACTTGTATTAGTGTGGAAAAAACACTTTTTGCACTTGTGATATTGTTGAAAAACCACTTTTCGCACTTGTGTTAGTGTTGAAAAAACACTTTTCGCACTTGTGTTGGTGCAGGAAACCACATTTGCACTTGTATTAGTGTGGAAAAAACACTTTTTGCACCTGTGTTAGTGTTGAAAAACCACTTTTCGCACTTGTGTTAGTGTTGAAAAACCACTTTTCGCACTTGTGTTGGTGCAGGAAACCACTTTTGCACTTGTATTAGTGTGGAAAAAACACTTTTTGCACTATTGATAGTGTTGAAAAACCACTTTTCGCACTTGTGTTAGTGTTGAAAAACCACCTTTCACACTTGTGTTGGTGCAGGAAACCACTTTTGCACTTGTATTAGTGTGGAAAAAACCACTTTTCGCACTTGTGTTAGTGTTGAAAAACCACTTTTCGCACTTGTGTTACTGTTGAAAAACCACTTTTCGCACTTGTGTTGGTGCAGGAAACCACTTTTGCACTTGTATTAGTGTGGAAAAACCACTTTTCGCACTTGTGTTAGTGTTGAAAAACCACTTTTCGCACTTGTGTTAGTGTTGAAAAACCACTTTTCGCACTTGTGTTAGTGTTGAAAAACCACTTTTCGCACTTGTGTTGGTGCAGGAAACCACTTTTGCACTTGTATTAGTGTGGAAAAAACACTTTTCGCACCTGTGTTAGTGTTGAAAAACCACTTTTCGCACTTGTGTTAGTGTTGAAAAACCACTTTTCGCACTTGTGTTGGTGCAGGAAACCACTTTTGCACTTGTATTAGTGTGGAAAAAACACTTTTTGCACTTGTGATATTGTTGAAAAACCACTTTTAGCACTTGTGTTAGTGTTGAAAAAACACTTTTCGCACTTGTGTTGGTGCAGGAAACCACTTTTGCACTTGTATTAGTGTGGAAAAAACACTTTTCGCACTTGTGTTAGTGTTGAAAAACCACTTTTTGCACTTGTGTTAGTGTTGAAAAACCACTTTTCGCACTTGTGTTGGTGCAGGAAACCACTTTTGCACTTGTATTAGTGTGGAAAAAACACTTTTCGCACTTGTGTTAGTGTTGAAAAACCACTTTTCGCACTTGTGTTAGTGTTGAAAAACCACTTTTCGCACTTTTGTTGGTGCAGGAAACCACTATTGCACTTGTATTAGTGTGGAAAAACCACTTTTCGCACTTGTGTTAGTGTTGAAAAACCACTTTTCGCACTTGTGTTAGTGTTGAAAAACCACTTTTCGCACTTGTGTTAGTGTTGAAAAACCACTTTTCGCACTTGTGTTGGTGCAGGAAACCACTTTTGCACTTGTATTAGTGTGGAAAAACCACTTTTCGCACTTGTGTTAGTGTTGAAAAACCACTTTTCGCACTTGTGTTAGTGTTGAAAAACCACTTTTCGCACTTGTGTTTGTGTTGAAAAACCACTTTTCGCACTTGTGTTGGTGCAGGAAACCACTTTTACACTTGTATTAGTGTGGAAAAAACACTTTTCGCACTTGTGTTAGTGTTGAAAAAACCACTTTTCGCACTTGTGTTAGTGTTGAAAAACCACTTTTCGCACTTGTGTTGGTGCAGGAAACCACTTTTGCACTTGTATTAGTGTGGAAAAAACACTTTTTGCACTTGTGATATTGTTGAAAAACAACTTTTCGCACTTGTGTTAGTGTTGAAAAAACACTTTTCGCACTTGTGTTGGTGCAGGAAACCACTTTTGCACTTGTATTAGTGTGGAAAAAACACTTTTTGCACCTGTGTTAGTGTTGAAAAACCACTTTTCGCACTTGTGTTAGTGTTGAAAAACCACTTTTCGCACTTGTGTTGGTGCAGGAAACCACTTTTGCACTTGTATTAGTGTGGAAAAAACACTTTTTGCACTTTTGATAGTGTTAAAAACCACTTTTCGCACTTGTGTTAGTGTTGAAAAACCACCTTTCGCACTTGTGTTGGTGCAGGAAACCACTTTTGCACTTGTATTAGTGTGGAAAAACCACTTTTCGCACTTGTGTTAGTGTTGAAAAACCACTTTTCGCACTTGTGTTAGTGTTGAAAAACCACTTTTCGCACTTGTGTTGGTGCAGGAAACCACTTTTGCACTTGTATTAGTGTGGAAAAACCACTTTTCGCACTTGTGTTAGTGTTGAAAAACCACTTTTCGCACTTGTGTTAGTGTTGAAAAACCACTTTTCGCACTTGTGTTAGTGTTGAAAAACCACTTTTCGCACTTGTGTTGGTGCAGGAAACCACTTTTGCACTTGTATTAGTGTGGAAAAAACACTTCGCACCTGTGTTAGTGTTGAAAAACCACTTTTCGCACTTGTGTTAGTGTTGAAAAACCACTTTTCGCACTTGTGTTGGTGCAGGAAACCACTTTTGCACTTGTATTAGTGTGGAAAAAACACTTTTTGCACTTGTGATATTGTTGAAAAACCACTTTTTGCACTTGTGTTAGTGTTGAAAAAACACTTTTCGCACTTGTGTTGGTGCAGGAAACCACTTTTGCACTTGTATTAGTGTGGAAAAAACACTTTTCGCACTTGTGTTAGTGTTGAAAAACCACTTTTCGCACTTGTGTTAGTGTTGAAAAACCACTTTTCGCACTTGTGTTGGTGCAGGAAACCACTTTTGCACTTGTATTAGTGTGGAAAAAACACTTTTCGCACTTGTGTTAGTGTTGAAAAACCACTTTTCGCACTTGTGTTAGTGTTGAAAAACCACTTTTCGCACTTGTGTTGGTGCAGGAAACCACTATTGCACTTGTATTAGTGTAGAAAAACCACTTTTCGCACTTGTGTTAGTGTTGAAAAACCACTTTTCGCACTTGTGTTAGTGTTGAAAAACCACTTTTCGCACTTGTGTTAGTGTTGAAAAACCACTTTTTGCACTTGTGTTGGTGCAGGAAACCACTTTTGCACTTGTATTAGTGTGGAAAAAACACTTTTCGCACTTGTGTTAGTGTTGAAAAACCACTTTTCGCACTTGTGTTAGTGTTGAAAAACCACTTTTTGCACTTGTGTTGGTGCAGGAAACCACTTTTGCACTTGTATTAGTGTGGAAAAAACACTTTTCGCACTTGTGTTAGTGTTGAAAAACCACTTTTCACACTTGTGATGGTGCAGGAAACCACTTTTGCACTTGTATTAGTGTGGAAAAAACAATTTTTGCACTTGTGATAGTGTTGAAAAACCACTTTTCGCACTTGTGTTAGTGTTGAAAAACCACTTTTCACACTTGTGTTGGTGCAGGAAACCACTTTTGCACTTGTATTAGTGTGGAAAAACCACTTTTCGCACTTGTTTTAGTGTTGAAAAACCACTTTTCGCACTTGTGTTAGTGTTGAAAAACCACTTTTCGCACTTGTGTTGGTGCAGGAAACCACTTTTGCACTTGTATTAGTGTGGTAATACCACTTTTCGCACTTGTGTTAGTGTTGAAAAACCACTTTTCGCACTTGTGTTAGTGTTGAAAAACCACTTTTCGCACTTGTGTTAGTGTTGAAAAACCACTTTTCGCACTTGTGTTGGTGCAGGAAACCACTTTTGCACTTGTATTAGTGTGGAAAAAACACTTCGCACCTGTGTTAGTGTTGAAAAACCACTTTTCGCACTTGTGTTAGTGTTGAAAAACCACTTTTCGCACTTGTGTTGGTGCAGGAAACCACTTTTGCACTTGTATTAGTGTGGAAAAAACACTTTTTGCACTTGTGATATTGTTGAAAAACCACTTTTTGCACTTGTGTTAGTGTTGAAAAAACACTTTTCGCACTTGTGTTGGTGCAGGAAACCACTTTTGCACTTGTATTAGTGTGGAAAAAACACTTTTCGCACTTGTGTTAGTGTTGAAAAACCACTTTTCGCACTTGTGTTAGTGTTGAAAAACCACTTTTCGCACTTGTGTTGGTGCAGGAAACCACTTTTGCACTTGTATTAGTGTGGAAAAAACACTTTTCGCACTTGTGTTAGTGTTGAAAAACCACTTTTCGCACTTGTGTTAGTGTTGAAAAACCACTTTTCGCACTTGTGTTAGTGTTGAAAAACCACTTTTCGCACTTGTGTTAGTGTTGAAAAACCACTTTTCGCACTTGTGTTGGTGCAGGAAACCACTTTTGCACTTGTATTAGTGTGGAAAAAACACTTCGCACCTGTGTTAGTGTTGAAAAACCACTTTTCGCACTTGTGTTAGTGTTGAAAAACCACTTTTCGCACTTGTGTTGGTGCAGGAAACCACTTTTGCACTTGTATTAGTGTGGAAAAAACACTTTTTGCACTTGTGATATTGTTGAAAAACCACTTTTTGCACTTGTGTTAGTGTTGAAAAAACACTTTTCGCACTTGTGTTGGTGCAGGAAACCACTTTTGCACTTGTATTAGTGTGGAAAAAACACTTTTCGCACTTGTGTTAGTGTTGAAAAACCACTTTTCGCACTTGTGTTAGTGTTGAAAAACCACTTTTCGCACTTGTGTTGGTGCAGGAAACCACTTTTGCACTTGTATTAGTGTGGAAAAAACACTTTTCGCACTTGTGTTAGTGTTGAAAAACCACTTTTCGCACTTGTGTTAGTGTTGAAAAACCACTTTTCGCACTTGTGTTGGTGCAGGAAACCACTATTGCACTTGTATTAGTGTAGAAAAACCACTTTTCGCACTTGTGTTAGTGTTGAAAAACCACTTTTCGCACTTGTGTTAGTGTTGAAAAACCACTTTTCGCACTTGTGTTAGTGTTGAAAAACCACTTTTTGCACTTGTGTTGGTGCAGGAAACCACTTTTGCACTTGTATTAGTGTGGAAAAAACACTTTTCGCACTTGTGTTAGTGTTGAAAAACCACTTTTCGCACTTGTGTTAGTGTTGAAAAACCACATTTTGCACTTGTGTTGGTGCAGGAAACCACTTTTGCACTTGTATTAGTGTGGAAAAAACACTTTTCGCACTTGTGTTAGTGTTGAAAAACCACTTTTCGCACTTGTGTTAGTGTTGAAAAACCACTTTTCACACTTGTGATGGTGCAGGAAACCACTTTTGCACTTGTATTAGTGTGGAAAAAACAATTTTTGCACTTGTGATAGTGTTGAAAAACCACTTTTCGCACTTGTGTTAGTGTTGAAAAACCACTTTTCACACTTGTGTTGGTGCAGGAAACCACTTTTGCACTTGTATTAGTGTGGAAAAACCACTTTTCGCACTTGTTTTAGTGTTGAAAAACCACTTTTCGCACTTGTGTTAGTGTTGAAAAACCACTTTTCGCACTTGTGTTGGTGCAGGAAACCACTTTTGCACTTGTATTAGTGTGGTAATACCACTTTTCGCACTTGTGTTAGTGTTGAAAAACCACTTTTCGCACTTGTGTTAGTGTTGAAAAACCACTTTTCGCACTTGTGTTAGTGTTGAAAAACCACTTTTCGCACTTGTGTTGGTGCAGGAAACCACTTTTGCACTTGTATTAGTGTGGAAAAAACACTTCGCACCTGTGTTAGTGTTGAAAAACCACTTTTCGCACTTGTGTTAGTGTTGAAAAACCACTTTTCGCACTTGTGTTGGTGCAGGAAACCACTTTTGCACTTGTATTAGTGTGGAAAAAACACTTTTTGCACTTGTGATATTGTTGAAAAACCACTTTTTGCACTTGTGTTAGTGTTGAAAAAACACTTTTCGCACTTGTGTTGGTGCAGGAAACCACTTTTGCACTTGTATTAGTGTGGAAAAAACACTTTTCGCACTTGTGTTAGTGTTGAAAAACCACTTTTCGCACTTGTGTTAGTGTTGAAAAACCACTTTTCGCACTTGTGTTGGTGCAGGAAACCACTTTTGCACTTGTGTTGGTGCAGGAAACCACTTTTACACTTGTATTAGTGTGGAAAAAACACTTTTCGCACTTTTGTTAGTGTTGAAAAACCACTTTTCGCACTTGTGTTAGTGTTGAAAAACCACTTTTCGCACTTGTGTTGGTGCAGGAAACCACTTTTGCACTTGTATTAGTGTGGAAAAAACACTTTTTGCACTTGTGATATTGTTGAAAAACCACTTTTCGCACTTGTGTTAGTGTTGAAAAAACACTTTTCGCACTTGTGTTGGTGCAGGAAACCACTTTTGCACTTGTATTAGTGTGGAAAAAACACTTTTTGCACCTGTGTTAGTGTTGAAAAACCACTTTTCGCACTTGTGTTAGTGTTGAAAAACCACTTTTCGCACTTGTGTTGGTGCAGGAAACCACTTTTGCACTTGTATTAGTGTGGAAAAAACACTTTTTGCACTTTTGATAGTGTTGAAAAACCACTTTTCGCACTTGTGTTAGTGTTGAAAAACCACCTTTCGCACTTGTGTTGGTGCAGGAAACCACTTTTGCACTTGTATTAGTGTGGAAAAAACCACTTTTCGCACTTGTGTTAGTGTTGAAAAACCACTTTTCGCACTTGTGTTACTGTTGAAAAACCACTTTTCGCACTTGTGTTGGTGCAGGAAACCACTTTTGCACTTGTATTAGTGTGGAAAAACCACTTTTCGCACTTGTGTTAGTGTTGAAAAACCACTTTTCGCACTTGTGTTAGTGTTGAAAAACCACTTTTCGCACTTGTGTTAGTGTTGAAAAACCACTTTTCGCACTTGTGTTGGTGCAGGAAACCACTTTTGCACTTGTATTAGTGTGGAAAAAACACTTTTCGCACCTGTGTTAGTGTTGAAAAACCACTTTTCGCACTTGTGTTAGTGTTGAAAAACCACTTTTCGCACTTGTGTTGGTGCAGGAAACCACTTTTGCACTTGTATTAGTGTGGAAAAAACACTTTTTGCACTTGTGATATTGTTGAAAAACCACTTTTGGCACTTGTGTTAGTGTTGAAAAAACACTTTTCGCACTTGTGTTGGTGCAGGAAACCACTTTTGCACTTGTATTAGTGTGGAAAAAACACTTTTCGCACTTGTGTTAGTGTTGAAAAACCACTTTTTGCACTTGTGTTAGTGTTGAAAAACCACTTTTCGCACTTGTGTTGGTGCAGGAAACCACTTTTGCACTTGTATTAGTGTGGAAAAAACACTTTTCGCACTTGTGTTAGTGTTGAAAAACCACTTTTCGCACTTGTGTTAGTGTTGAAAAACCACTTTTCGCACTTTTGTTGGTGCAGGAAACCACTATTGCACTTGTATTAGTGTGGAAAAACCACTTTTCGCACTTGTGTTAGTGTTGAAAAACCACTTTTCGCACTTGTGTTAGTGTTGAAAAACCACTTTTCGCACTTGTGTTAGTGTTGAAAAACCACTTTTCGCACTTGTGTTGGTGCAGGAAACCACTTTTGCACTTGTATTAGTGTGGAAAAACCACTTTTCGCACTTGTGTTAGTGTTGAAAAACCACTTTTCGCACTTGTGTTAGTGTTGAAAAACCACTTTTCGCACTTGTGTTTGTGTTGAAAAACCACTTTTCGCACTTGTGTTGGTGCAGGAAACCACTTTTACACTTGTATTAGTGTGGAAAAAACACTTTTCGCACTTGTGTTAGTGTTGAAAAACCACTTTTCGCACTTGTGTTAGTGTTGAAAAACCACTTTTCGCACTTGTGTTGGTGCAGGAAACCACTTTTGCACTTGTATTAGTGTGGAAAAAACACTTTTTGCACTTGTGATATTGTTGAAAAACAACTTTTCGCACTTGTGTTAGTGTTGAAAAAACACTTTTCGCACTTGTGTTGGTGCAGGAAACCACTTTTGCACTTGTATTAGTGTGGAAAAAACACTTTTTGCACCTGTGTTAGTGTTGAAAAACCACTTTTCGCACTTGTGTTAGTGTTGAAAAACCACTTTTCGCACTTGTGTTGGTGCAGGAAACCACTTTTGCACTTGTATTAGTGTGGAAAAAACACTTTTTGCACTTTTGATAGTGTTGAAAAACCACTTTTCGCACTTGTGTTAGTGTTGAAAAACCACTTTTCGCACTTGTGTTGGTGCAGGAAACCACTTTTGCACTTGTATTAGTGTGGAAAAACCACTTTTCGCACTTGTGTTAGTGTTGAAAAACCACTTTTCGCACTTGTGTTAGTGTTGAAAAACCACTTTTCGCACTTGTGTTGGTGCAGGAAACCACTTTTGCACTTGTATTAGTGTGGAAAAACCACTTTTCGCACTTGTGTTAGTGTTGAAAAACCACTTTTCGCACTTGTGTTAGTGTTGAAAAACCACTTTTCGCACTTGTGTTAGTGTTGAAAAACCACTTTTCGCACTTGTGTTGGTGCAGGAAACCACTTTTGCACTTGTATTAGTGTGGAAAAAACACTTCGCACCTGTGTTAGTGTTGAAAAACCACTTTTCGCACTTGTGTTAGTGTTGAAAAACCACTTTTCGCACTTGTGTTGGTGCAGGAAACCACTTTTGCACTTGTATTAGTGTGGAAAAAACACTTTTTGCACTTGTGATATTGTTGAAAAACCACTTTTTGCACTTGTGTTAGTGTTGAAAAAACACTTTTCGCACTTGTGTTGGTGCAGGAAACCACTTTTGCACTTGTATTAGTGTGGAAAAAACACTTTTCGCACTTGTGTTAGTGTTGAAAAACCACTTTTCGCACTTGTGTTAGTGTTGAAAAACCACTTTTCGCACTTGTGTTGGTGCAGGAAACCACTTTTGCACTTGTATTAGTGTGGAAAAAACACTTTTCGCACTTGTGTTAGTGTTGAAAAACCACTTTTCGCACTTGTGTTAGTGTTGAAAAACCACTTTTCGCACTTGTGTTGGTGCAGGAAACCACTATTGCACTTGTATTAGTGTAGAAAAACCACTTTTCGCACTTGTGTTAGTGTTGAAAAACCACTTTTCGCACTTGTGTTAGTGTTGAAAAACCACTTTTCGCACTTGTGTTAGTGTTGAAAAACCACTTTTTGCACTTGTGTTGGTGCAGGAAACCACTTTTGCACTTGTATTAGTGTGGAAAAAACACTTTTCGCACTTGTGTTAGTGTTGAAAAACCACTTTTCGCACTTGTGTTAGTGTTGAAAAACCACTTTTTGCACTTGTGTTGGTGCAGGAAACCACTTTTGCACTTGTATTAGTGTGGAAAAAACACTTTTCGCACTTGTGTTAGTGTTGAAAAACCACTTTTCGCACTTGTGTTAGTGTTGAAAAACCACTTTTCACACTTGTGATGGTGCAGGAAACCACTTTTGCACTTGTATTAGTGTGGAAAAAACAATTTTTGCACTTGTGATAGTGTTGAAAAACCACTTTTCGCACTTGTGTTAGTGTTGAAAAACCACTTTTCACACTTGTGTTGGTGCAGGAAACCACTTTTGCACTTGTATTAGTGTGGAAAAACCACTTTTCGCACTTGTTTTAGTGTTGAAAAACCACTTTTCGCACTTGTGTTAGTGTTGAAAAACCACTTTTCGCACTTGTGTTGGTGCAGGAAACCACTTTTGCACTTGTATTAGTGTGGTAATACCACTTTTCGCACTTGTGTTAGTGTTGAAAAACCACTTTTCGCACTTGTGTTAGTGTTGAAAAACCACTTTTCGCACTTGTGTTAGTGTTGAAAAACCACTTTTCGCACTTGTGTTGGTGCAGGAAACCACTTTTGCACTTGTATTAGTGTGGAAAAAACACTTCGCACCTGTGTTAGTGTTGAAAAACCACTTTTCGCACTTGTGTTAGTGTTGAAAAACCACTTTTCGCACTTGTGTTGGTGCAGGAAACCACTTTTGCACTTGTATTAGTGTGGAAAAAACACTTTTTGCACTTGTGATATTGTTGAAAAACCACTTTTTGCACTTGTGTTAGTGTTGAAAAAACACTTTTCGCACTTGTGTTGGTGCAGGAAACCACTTTTGCACTTGTATTAGTGTGGAAAAAACACTTTTCGCACTTGTGTTAGTGTTGAAAAACCACTTTTCGCACTTGTGTTAGTGTTGAAAAACCACTTTTCGCACTTGTGTTGGTGCAGGAAACCACTTTTGCACTTGTATTACTGTGGAAAAAACACTTTTCGCACTTGTGTTAGCGTTGAAAAACCACTTTTCGCACTTGTGTTAGTGTTGAAAAACCACTTTTCGCACTTGTGTTAGTGTTGAAAAACCACTTTTCGCACTTGTGTTAGTGTTGAAAAACCACTTTTCGCACTTGTGTTGGTGCAGGAAACCACTTTTGCACTTGTATTAGTGTGGAAAAAACACTTCGCACCTGTGTTAGTGTTGAAAAACCACTTTTCGCACTTGTGTTAGTGTTGAAAAACCACTTTTCGCACTTGTGTTGGTGCAGGAAACCACTTTTGCACTTGTATTAGTGTGGAAAAAACACTTTTTGCACTTGTGATATTGTTGAAAAACCACTTTTTGCACTTGTGTTAGTGTTGAAAAAACACTTTTCGCACTTGTGTTGGTGCAGGAAACCACTTTTGCACTTGTATTAGTGTGGAAAAAACACTTTTCGCACTTGTGTTAGTGTTGAAAAACCACTTTTCGCACTTGTGTTAGTGTTGAAAAACCACTTTTCGCACTTGTGTTGGTGCAGGAAACCACTTTTGCACTTGTATTAGTGTGGAAAAAACACTTTTCGCACTTGTGTTAGTGTTGAAAAACCACTTTTCGCACTTGTGTTAGTGTTGAAAAACCACTTTTCGCACTTGTGTTGGTGCAGGAAACCACTATTGCACTTGTATTAGTGTAGAAAAACCACTTTTCGCACTTGTGTTAGTGTTGAAAAACCACTTTTCGCACTTGTGTTAGTGTTGAAAAACCACTTTTCGCACTTGTGTTAGTGTTGAAAAACCACTTTTTGCACTTGTGTTGGTGCAGGAAACCACTTTTGCACTTGTATTAGTGTGGAAAAAACACTTTTCGCACTTGTGTTAGTGTTGAAAAACCACTTTTCGCACTTGTGTTAGTGTTGAAAAACCACTTTTTGCACTTGTGTTGGTGCAGGAAACCACTTTTGCACTTGTATTAGTGTGGAAAAAACACTTTTCGCACTTGTGTTAGTGTTGAAAAACCACTTTTCGCACTTGTGTTAGTGTTGAAAAACCACTTTTCACACTTGTGATGGTGCAGGAAACCACTTTTGCACTTGTATTAGTGTGGAAAAAACAATTTTTGCACTTGTGATAGTGTTGAAAAACCACTTTTCGCACTTGTGTTAGTGTTGAAAAACCACTTTTCACACTTGTGTTGGTGCAGGAAACCACTTTTGCACTTGTATTAGTGTGGAAAAACCACTTTTCGCACTTGTTTTAGTGTTGAAAAACCACTTTTCGCACTTGTGTTAGTGTTGAAAAACCACTTTTCGCACTTGTGTTGGTGCAGGAAACCACTTTTGCACTTGTATTAGTGTGGTAATACCACTTTTCGCACTTGTGTTAGTGTTGAAAAACCACTTTTCGCACTTGTGTTAGTGTTGAAAAACCACTTTTCGCACTTGTGTTAGTGTTGAAAAACCACTTTTCGCACTTGTGTTGGTGCAGGAAACCACTTTTGCACTTGTATTAGTGTGGAAAAAACACTTCGCACCTGTGTTAGTGTTGAAAAACCACTTTTCGCACTTGTGTTAGTGTTGAAAAACCACTTTTCGCACTTGTGTTGGTGCAGGAAACCACTTTTGCACTTGTATTAGTGTGGAAAAAACACTTTTTGCACTTGTGATATTGTTGAAAAACCACTTTTTGCACTTGTGTTAGTGTTGAAAAAACACTTTTCGCACTTGTGTTGGTGCAGGAAACCACTTTTGCACTTGTATTAGTGTGGAAAAAACACTTTTCGCACTTGTGTTAGTGTTGAAAAACCACTTTTCGCACTTGTGTTAGTGTTGAAAAACCACTTTTCGCACTTGTGTTGGTGCAGGAAACCACTTTTGCACTTGTATTAGTGTGGAAAAAACACTTTTCGCACTTGTGTTAGTGTTGAAAAACCACTTTTCGCACTTGTGTTAGTGTTGAAAAACCACTTTTCGCACTTGTGTTGGTGCAGGAAACCACTATTGCACTTGTATTAGTGTAGAAAAACCACTTTTCGCACTTGTGTTAGTGTTGAAAAACCACTTTTCGCACTTGTGTTAGTGTTGAAAAACCACTTTTCGCACTTGTGTTAGTGTTGAAAAACCACTTTTTGCACTTGTGTTGGTGCAGGAAACCACTTTTGCACTTGTATTAGTGTGGAAAAAACACTTTTCGCACTTGTGTTAGTGTTGAAAAACCACTTTTCGCACTTGTGTTAGTGTTGAAAAACCACTTTTCACACTTGTGATGGTGCAGGAAACCACTTTTGCACTTGTATTAGTGTGGAAAAAACACTTTTTGCACTTGTGATAGTGTTGAAAAACCACTTTTCGCACTTGTGTTAGTGTTGAAAAACCACTTTTCGCACTTGTGTTGGTGCAGGAAACGACTTTTGCACTTGTATTAGTGTGGAAAAACCACTTTTCGCACTTGTGTTAGTGTTGAAAAACCACTTTTCGCACTTGTGTTAGTGTTGAAAAACCACTTTTCGCACTTGTGTTGGTGCAGGAAACCACTATTGCACTTGTATTAGTGTAGAAAAACCACTTTTCGCACTTGTGTTAGTGTTGAAAAACCACTTTTCGCACTTGTGTTAGTGTTGAAAAACCACTTTTCGCACTTGTGTTAGTGTTGAAAAACCACTTTTTGCACTTGTGTTGGTGCAGGAAACCACTTTTGCACTTGTATTAGTGTGGAAAAAACACTTTTCGCACTTGTGTTAGTGTTGAAAAACCACTTTTCGCACTTGTGTTAGTGTTGAAAAACCACTTTTTGCACTTGTGTTGGTGCAGGAAACCACTTTTGCACTTGTATTAGTGTGGAAAAAACACTTTTCGCACTTGTGTTAGTGTTGAAAAACCACTTTTCGCACTTGTGTTAGTGTTGAAAAACCACTTTTCACACTTGTGATGGTGCAGGAAACCACTTTTGCACTTGTATTAGTGTGGAAAAAACAATTTTTGCACTTGTGATAGTGTTGAAAAACCACTTTTCGCACTTGTGTTAGTGTTGAAAAACCACTTTTCACACTTGTGTTGGTGCAGGAAACCACTTTTGCACTTGTATTAGTGTGGAAAAACCACTTTTCGCACTTGTTTTAGTGTTGAAAAACCACTTTTCGCACTTGTGTTAGTGTTGAAAAACCACTTTTCGCACTTGTGTTGGTGCAGGAAACCACTTTTGCACTTGTATTAGTGTGGTAATACCACTTTTCGCACTTGTGTTAGTGTTGAAAAACCACTTTTCGCACTTGTGTTAGTGTTGAAAAACCACTTTTCGCACTTGTGTTAGTGTTGAAAAACCACTTTTCGCACTTGTGTTGGTGCAGGAAACCACTTTTGCACTTGTATTAGTGTGGAAAAAACACTTCGCACCTGTGTTAGTGTTGAAAAACCACTTTTCGCACTTGTGTTAGTGTTGAAAAACCACTTTTCGCACTTGTGTTGGTGCAGGAAACCACTTTTGCACTTGTATTAGTGTGGAAAAAACACTTTTTGCACTTGTGATATTGTTGAAAAACCACTTTTTGCACTTGTGTTAGTGTTGAAAAAACACTTTTCGCACTTGTGTTGGTGCAGGAAACCACTTTTGCACTTGTATTAGTGTGGAAAAAACACTTTTCGCACTTGTGTTAGTGTTGAAAAACCACTTTTCGCACTTGTGTTAGTGTTGAAAAACCACTTTTCGCACTTGTGTTGGTGCAGGAAACCACTTTTGCACTTGTATTAGTGTGGAAAAAACACTTTTCGCACTTGTGTTAGTGTTGAAAAACCACTTTTCGCACTTGTGTTAGTGTTGAAAAACCACTTTTCGCACTTGTGTTGGTGCAGGAAACCACTATTGCACTTGTATTAGTGTAGAAAAACCACTTTTCGCACTTGTGTTAGTGTTGAAAAACCACTTTTCGCACTTGTGTTAGTGTTGAAAAACCACTTTTCGCACTTGTGTTAGTGTTGAAAAACCACTTTTTGCACTTGTGTTGGTGCAGGAAACCACTTTTGCACTTGTATTAGTGTGGAAAAAACACTTTTCGCACTTGTGTTAGTGTTGAAAAACCACTTTTCGCACTTGTGTTAGTGTTGAAAAACCACTTTTCACACTTGTGATGGTGCAGGAAACCACTTTTGCACTTGTATTAGTGTGGAAAAAACACTTTTTGCACTTGTGATAGTGTTGAAAAACCACTTTTCGCACTTGTGTTAGTGTTGAAAAACCACTTTTCGCACTTGTGTTGGTGCAGGAAACGACTTTTGCACTTGTATTAGTGTGGAAAAACCACTTTTCGCACTTGTGTTAGTGTTGAAAAACCACTTTTCGCACTTGTGTTAGTGTTGAAAAACCACTTTTCGCACTTGTGTTGGTGCAGCAAACCACTGTTGCACTTGTATTAGTGTGGAAAAAACACTTTTCGCACTTGTGTTAGTGTTGTAAAACCACTTTTCGCACTTGTGTTAGTGTTGAAAAACCACTTTTCGCACTTGTGTTGGTGCAGGAAACCACTTTTGCACTTGTATTAGTGTGGAAAAAACACTTTTTGCACTTTTGATAGTGTTGAAAAACCACTTTTCGCACTTGTGTTAGTGTTGAAAAACCACCTTTCGCACTTGTGTTGGTGCAGGAAACCACTTTTGCACTTGTATTAGTGTGGAAAAACCACTTTTCGCACTTGTGTTAGTGTTGAAAAACCACTTTTCGCACTTGTGTTAGTGTTGAAAAACCACTTTTCGCACTTGTGTTGGTGCAGGAAACCACTTTTGCACTTGTATTAGTGTGGAAAAACCACTTTTCGCACTTGTGTTAGTGTTGAAAAACCACTTTTCGCACTTGTGTTAGTGTTGAAAAACCACTTTTCGCACTTGTGTTAGTGTTGAAAAACCACTTTTCGCACTTGTGTTGGTGCAGGAAACCACTTTTGCACTTGTATTAGTGTGGAAAAAACACTTTTCGCACCTGTGTTAGTGTTGAAAAACCACATTTCGCACTTGTGTTAGTGTTGAAAAACCACTTTTCGCACTTGTGTTGGTGCAGGAAACCACTTTTGCACTTGTATTAGTGTGGAAAAAACACTTTTTGCACTTGTGATATTGTTGAAAAACCTCTTTTCGCACTTGTGTTAGTGTTGAAAAAACACTTTTCGCACTTGTGTTGGTGCAGGAAACCACTTTTGCACTTGTATTAGTGTGGAAAAAACACTTTTCGCACTTGTGTTAGTGTTGAAAAACCACTTTTCGCACTTGTGTTAGTGTTGAAAAACCACTTTTCGCACTTGTGTTGGTGCAGGAAACCACTTTTGCACTTGTATTAGTGTGGAAAAAACACTTTTCGCACTTGTGTTAGTGTTGAAAAACCACTTTTCGCACTTGTGTTAGTGTTGAAAAACCACTTTTCGCACTTGTGTTGGTGCAGGAAACCACTATTGCACTTGTATTAGTGTGGAAAAACCACTTTTCGCACTTGTGTTAGTGTTGAAAAACCACTTTTCGCACTTGTGTTAGTGTTGAAAAACCACTTTTTGCACTTGTGTTGGTGCAGGAAACCACTTTTGCACTTGTATTAGTGTGGAAAAAACACTTTTCGCACTTGTGTTAGTGTTGAAAAACCACTTTTCGCACTTGTGTTAGTGTTTAAAAACCACTTTTCGCACTTGTGATGGTGCAGGAAACCACTTTTGCACTTGTATTAGTGTGGAAAAAACACTTTTTGCACTTGTGATATTGTTGAAAAACCACTTTTCGCACTTGTGTTAGTGTTGAAAAAACACTTTTCGCACTTGTGTTGGTGCAGGAAACCACTTTTGCACTTGTATTAGTGTGGAAAAAACACTTTTTGCACCTGTGTTAGTGTTGAAAAACCACTTTTCGCCCTTGTGTTGGTGCAGGAAACCACTTTTGCACTTGTATTATTGTGGAAAAAACACTTTTTGCACTTGTGATAGTGTTGAAAAACCACATTTTGCACTTGCGTTAGTGTTGAAAAACCACTTTTCGCACTTGTGTTGGTGCAGGAAACCACTTTTGCACTTGTATTAGTGTGGAAAAACCACTTTTTGCACTTGTGTTAGTGTTGAAAAACCACTTTTCGCACTTGTGTTAGTGTTGAAAAACCACTTTTCGCACTTGTGTTGGTGCAGGAAACCACTTTTGCACTTGTATTAGTGTGGAAAAAACACTTTTTGCACTTGTGTTAGTGTTGAAAAACCACTTTTCGCACTTGTGTTAGTGTTGAAAAACCACCTTTCGCACTTGTGTTGGTGCAGGAAACCACTTTTGCACTTGTATTAGTGTGGAAAAACCACTTTTCGCACTTGTGTTAGTGTTGAAAAACCACTTTTCGCACTTGTGTTAGTGTTGAAAAACCACTTTTCGCACTTGTGTTGGTGCAGGAAACCACTTTTGCACTTGTATTAGTGTGGAAAAACCACTTTTCGCACTTGTGTTAGTGTTGAAAAACCACTTTTCGCACTTGTGTTAGTGTTGAAAAACCACTTTTCGCACTTGTGTTAGTGTTGAAAAACCACTTTTCGCACTTGTGTTGGTGCAGGACACCACTATTGCACTTGTATTAGTGTGGAAAAACCACTTTTCGCACTTGTGTTAGTGTTGAAAAACCACTTTTCGCACTTGTGTTAGTGTTGAACAACCACTTTTCGCACTTGTGTTAGTGTTGAAAAACCACTTTTTGCACTTGTGTTGGTGCAGGAAACCACTTTTGCACTTGTATTAGTGTGGAAAAACCACTTTTCGCACTTGTGTTAGTGTTGAAAAACCACTTTTCGCACTTGTGTTAGTGTTGAAAAACCACTTTTCGCACTTGTGATGGTGCAGGAAACCACTTTTGCACTTGTATTAGTGTGGAAAAAACACTTTTTGCACTTGTGATATTGTTGAAAAACCACTTTTCGCACTTGTGTTAGTGTTGAAAAAACACTTTTCGCACTTGTGTTGGTGCAGGAAACCACTTTTGCACTTGTATTAGTGTGGAAAAAACACTTTTTGCACCTGTGTTAGTGTTGAAAAACCACTTTTCGCACTTGTGTTAGTGTTGAAAAACCACTTTTCGCACTTGTGTTGGTGCAGGAAACCACTTTTGCACTTGTATTAGTGTGGAAAAAACACTTTTTGCACTTTTGATAGTGTTGAAAAACCACTTTTCGCACTTGTGTTAGTGTTGAAAAACCACCTTTCGCACTTGTGTTGGTGCAGGAAACCACTTTTGCACTTGTATTAGTGTGGAAAAACCACTTTTCGCACTTGTGTTAGTGTTGAAAAACCACTTTTCGCACTTGTGTTAGTGTTGAAAAACCACTTTTCGCACTTGTGTTGGTGCAGGAAACCACTTTTGCACTTGTATTAGTGTGGAAAAACCACTTTTCGCACTTGTGTTAGTGTTGAAAAACCACTTTTCGCACTTGTGTTAGTGTTGAAAAACCACTTTTCGCACTTGTGTTAGTGTTGAAAAACCACTTTTCGCACTTGTGTTGGTGCAGGAAACCACTTTTGCACTTATATTAGTGTGGAAAAAACACTTTTCGCACCTGTGTTAGTGTTGAAAAACCACTTTTCGCACTTGTGTTAGTGTTGAAAAACCACTTTTCGCACTTGTGTTGGTGCAGGAAACCACTATTGCACTTGTATTAGTGTAGAAAAACCACTTTTCGCACTTGTGTTAGTGTTGAAAAACCACTTTTCGCACTTGTGTTAGTGTTGAAAAACCACTTTTCGCACTTGTGTTAGTGTTGAAAAACCACTTTTTGCACTTGTGTTGGTGCAGGAAACCACTTTTGCACTTGTATTAGTGTGGAAAAAACACTTTTCGCACTTGTGTTAGTGTTGAAAAACCACTTTTCGCACTTGTGTTAGTGTTGAAAAACCACTTTTCACACTTGTGATGGTGCAGGAAACCACTTTTGCACTTGTATTAGTGTGGAAAAAACACTTTTTGCACTTGTGATAGTGTTGAAAAACCACTTTTCGCACTTGTGTTAGTGTTGAAAAACCACTTTTCGCACTTGTGTTGGTGCAGGAAACCACTTTTGCACTTGTATTAGTGTGGAAAAACCACTTTTCGCACTTGTGTTAGTGTTGAAAAACCACTTTTCGCACTTGTGTTAGTGTTGAAAAACCACTTTTCGCACTTGTGTTGGTGCAGCAAACCACTGTTGCACTTGTATTAGTGTGGAAAAAACACTTTTCGCACTTGTGTTAGTGTTGTAAAACCACTTTTCGCACTTGTGTTAGTGTTGAAAAACCACTTTTCGCACTTGTGTTGGTGCAGGAAACCACTTTTGCACTTGTATTAGTGTGGAAAAAACACTTTTTGCACTTTTGATAGTGTTGAAAAACCACTTTTCGCACTTGTGTTAGTGTTGAAAAACCACCTTTCGCACTTGTGTTGGTGCAGGAAACCACTTTTGCACTTGTATTAGTGTGGAAAAACCACTTTTCGCACTTGTGTTAGTGTTGAAAAACCACTTTTCGCACTTGTGTTAGTGTTGAAAAACCACTTTTCGCACTTGTGTTGGTGCAGGAAACCACTTTTGCACTTGTATTAGTGTGGAAAAACCACTTTTCGCACTTGTGTTAGTGTTGAAAAACCACTTTTCGCACTTGTGTTAGTGTTGAAAAACCACTTTTCGCACTTGTGTTAGTGTTGAAAAACCACTTTTCGCACTTGTGTTGGTGCAGGAAACCACTTTTGCACTTGTATTAGTGTGGAAAAAACACTTTTCGCACCTGTGTTAGTGTTGAAAAACCACATTTCGCACTTGTGTTAGTGTTGAAAAACCACTTTTCGCACTTGTGTTGGTGCAGGAAACCACTTTTGCACTTGTATTATTGTGGAAAAAACACTTTTTGCACATGTGATATTGTTGAAAAACCACTTTTCGCACTTGTGTTAGTGTTGAAAAAACACTTTTCGCACTTGTGTTGGTGCAGGAAACCACTTTTGCTCTTGTATTAGTGTGGAAAAAACACTTTTCGCACTTGTGTTAGTGTTGAAAAACCACTTTTCGCACTTGTGTTAGTGTTGAAAAACCACTTTTCGCACTTGTGTTGGTGCAGGAAACCACTTTTGCACTTGTATTAGTGTGGAAAAAACACTTTTCGCACTTGTGTTAGTGTTGAAAAACCACTTTTCGCACTTGTGTTAGTGTTGAAAAACCACTTTTCGCACTTGTGTTGGTGCAGGAAACCACTATTGCACTTGTATTAGTGTGGAAAAACCACTTTTCGCACTTGTGTTAGTGTTGAAAAACCACTTTTCGCACTTGTGTTAGTGTTGAAAAACCACTTTTCGCACTTGTGTTAGTGTTGAAAAACCACTTTTTGCACTTGTGTTGGTGCAGGAAACCACTTTTGCACTTGTATTAGTGTGGAAAAAACACTTTTCGCACTTGTGTTAGTGTTGAAAAACCACTTTTCGCACTTGTGTTAGTGTTGAAAAACCACTTTTCGCACTTGTGATGGTGCAGGAAACCACTTTTGCACTTGTATTAGTGTGGAAAAAACACTTTTTGCACTTGTGATATTGTTGAAAAACCACTTTTCGCACTTGTGTTAGTGTTGAAAAAACACTTTTCGCACTTGTGTTGGTGCAGGAAACCACTTTTGCACTTGTATTAGTGTGGAAAAAACACTTTTTGCACCTGTGTTAGTGTTGAAAAACCACTTTTCGCCCTTGTGTTGGTGCAGGAAACCACTTTTGCACTTGTATTATTGTGGAAAAAACACTTTTTGCACTTGTGATAGTGTTGAAAAACCACATTTTGCACTTGTGTTAGTGTTGAAAAACCACTTTTCGCACTTGTGTTGGTGCAGGAAACCACTTTTGCACTTGTATTAGTGTGGAAAAACCACTTTTTGCACTTGTGTTAGTGTTGAAAAACCACTTTTCGCACTTGTGTTAGTGTTGAAAAACCACTTTTCGCACTTGTGTTGGTGCAGGAAACCACTTTTGCACTTGTATTAGTGTGGAAAAAACACTTTTTGCACTTTTGATAGTGTTGAAAAACCACTTTTCGCACTTGTGTTAGTGTTGAAAAACCACTTTTCGCACTTGTGTTGGTGCAGGAAACCACTTTTGCACTTGTATTAGTGTGGAAAAACCACTTTTCGCACTTGTGTTATTGTTGAAAAACCACTTTTCGCACTTGTGTTAGTGTTGAAAAACCACTTTTCGCACCTTGTGTTGGTGCAGGAAACCACTTTTGCACTTGTATTAGTGTGGAAAAACCACTTTTCGCACTTGTGTTAGTGTTGAAAAACCACTTTTCGCACTTGTGTTAGTGTTGAAAAACCACTTTTCGCACTTGTGTTAGTGTTGAAAAACCACTTTTCGCACTTGTGTTGGTGCAGGAAACCACTTTTGCACTTGTATTAGTGTGGAAAAAACACTTTTCGCACCTGTGTTAGTGTTGAAAAACCACATTTCGCACTTGTGTTAGTGTTGAAAAACCACTTTTCGCACTTGTGTTGGTGCAGGAAACCACTTTTGCACTTGTATTAGTGTGGAAAAAACACTTTTTGCACTTGTGATATTGTTGAAAAACCACTTTTCGCACTTGTGTTAGTGTTGAAAAAACACTTTTCGCACTTGTGTTGGTGCAGGAAACCACTTTTGCACTTGTATTAGTGTGGAAAAAACACTTTTCGCACTTGTGTTAGTGTTGAAAAACCACTTTTCGCACTTGTGTTAGTGTTGAAAAACCACTTTTCGCACTTGTGTTGGTGCAGGACACCACTATTGCACTTGTATTAGTGTGGAAAAACCACTTTTCGCACTTGTGTTAGTGTTGAAAAACCACTTTTCGCACTTGTGTTAGTGTTGAACAACCACTTTTCGCACTTGTGTTAGTGTTGAAAAACCACTTTTTGCACTTGTGTTGGTGCAGGAAACCACTTTTGCACTTGTATTAGCGTGGAAAAAACACTTTTCGCACTTGTGTTAGTGTTGAAAAACCACTTTTCGCACTTGTGTTAGTGTTGAAAAACCACTTTTCGCACTTGTGATGGTGCAGGAAACCACTTTTGCACTTGTATTAGTGTGGAAAAAACACTTTTTGCACTTGTGATATTGTTGAAAAACCACTTTTCGCACTTGTGTTAGTGTTGAAAAAACACTTTTCGCACTTGTGTTGGTGCAGGAAACCACTTTTGCACTTGTATTAGTGTGGAAAAAACACTTTTTGCACCTGTGTTAGTGTTGAAAAACCACTTTTCGCACTTGTGTTAGTGTTGAAAAACCACTTTTCGCACTTGTGTTGGTGCAGGAAACCACTTTTGCACTTGTATTAGTGTGGAAAAAACACTTTTTGCACTTTTGATAGTGTTGAAAAACCACTTTTCGCACTTGTGTTAGTGTTGAAAAACCACCTTTCGCACTTGTGTTGGTGCAGGAAACCACTTTTGCACTTGTATTAGTGTGGAAAAACCACTTTTCGCACTTGTGTTAGTGTTGAAAAACCACTTTTCGCACTTGTGTTAGTGTTGAAAAACCACTTTTCGCACTTGTGTTGGTGCAGGAAACCACTTTTGCACTTGTATTAGTGTGGAAAAACCACTTTTCGCACTTGTGTTAGTGTTGAAAAACCACTTTTCGCACTTGTGTTAGTGTTGAAAAACCACTTTTCGCACTTGTGTTAGTGTTGAAAAACCACTTTTCGCACTTGTGTTAGTGTTGAAAAACCACTTTTCGCACTTGTTTTGGTGCAGGAAACCACTTTTGCACTTGTATTAGTGTGGAAAAAACACTTTTCGCACCTGTGTTAGTGTTGAAAAACCACTTTTCGCACTTGTGTTAGTGTTGAAAAACCACTTTTCGCACTTGTGTTGGTGCAGGAAACCACTTTTGCACTTGTATTAGTGTGGAAAAAACACTTTTTGCACTTGTGATATTGTTGAAAAACCACTTTTCGCACTTGTGTTAGTGTTGAAAAAACACTTTTCGCACTTGTGTTGGTGCAGGAAACCACTTTTGCACTTGTATTAGTGTGGAAAAAACACTTTTCGCACTTGTGTTAGTGTTGAAAAACCACTTTTCGCACTTGTGTTAGTGTTGAAAAACCACTTTTCGCACTTGTGTTGGTGCAGGAAACCACTTTTGCACTTGTATTAGTGTGGAAAAAACACTTTTCGCACTTGTGTTAGTGTTGAAAAACCACTTTTCGTACTTGTGTTAGTGTTGAAAAACCACTTTTCGAACTTGTGTTGGTGCAGGAAACCACTATTGCACTTGTATTAGTGTGGAAAAACCACTTTTCGCACTTGTGTTAGTGTTGAAAAACCACTTTTCACACTTGTGTTAGTGTTGAAAAACCACTTTTCGCACTTGTGTTAGTGTTGAAAAACCACTTTTCGCACTTGTGTTGGTGCAGGAAACCACTTTTGCACTTGTATTAGTGTGGAAAAACCACTTTTCGCACTTGTGTTAGTGTTGAAAAACCACTTTTCGCACTTGTGTTAGTGTTGAAAAACCACTTTTCGCACTTGTGTTAGTGTTGAAAAACCACTTTTCGCACTTGTGTTGGTGCAGGAAACCACTTTTACACTTGTATTAGTGTGGAAAAAACACTTTTCGCACTTGTGTTAGTGTTGAAAAACCACTTTTCGCACTTGTGTTAGTGTTGAAAAACCACTTTTCGCACTTGTGTTGGTGCAGGAAACCACTTTTGCACTTGTATTAGTGTGGAAAAAACACTTTTTGCACCTGTGTTAGTGTTGAAAAACCACTTTTCGCACTTGTGTTAGTGTTGAAAAACCACTTTTCGCACTTGTGTTGGTGCAGGAAACCACTTTTGCACTTGTATTAGTGTGGAAAAAACACTTTTTGCACCTGTGTTAGTGTTGAAAAACCACTTTTCGCACTTGTGTTAGTGTTGAAAAACCACTTTTCGCACTTGTGTTGGTGCAGGAAACCACTTTTGCACTTGTATTAGTGTGGAAAAAACACTTTTTGCACTTTTGATAGTGTTGAAAAACCACTTTTCGCACTTGTGTTAGTGTTGAAAAACCACCTTTCGCACTTGTGTTGGTGCAGGAAACCACTTTTGCACTTGTATTAGTGTGGAAAAACCACTTTTCGCACTTGTGTTAGTGTTGAAAAACCACTTTTCGCACTTGTGTTAGTGTTGAAAAACCACTTTTCGCACTTGTGTTGGTGCAGGAAACCACTTTTGCACTTGTATTAGTGTGGAAAAACCACTTTTCGCACTTGTGTTAGTGTTGAAAAACCACTTTTCGCACTTGTGTTAGTGTTGAAAAACCACTTTTCGCACTTGTGTTAGTGTTGAAAAACCACTTTTCGCACTTGTGTTGGTGCAGGAAACCACTTTTGCACTTGTATTAGTGTGGAAAAAACACTTTGCACCTGTGTTAGTGTTGAAAAACCACTTTTCGCACTTGTGTTAGTGTTGAAAAACCACTTTTCGCACTTGTGTTGGTGCAGGAAACCACTTTTGCACTTGTATTAGTGTGGAAAAAACACTTTTTGCACTTGTGATATTGTTGAAAAACCACTTTTTGCACTTGTGTTAGTGTTGAAAAAACACTTTTCGCACTTGTGTTGGTGCAGGAAACCACTTTTGCACTTGTATTAGTGTGGAAAAAACACTTTTCGCACTTGTGTTAGTGTTGAAAAACCACTTTTCGCACTTGTGTTAGTGTTGAAAAACCACTTTTCGCACTTGTGTTAGTGTTGAAAAACCACTTTTCGCACTTGTGTTAGTGTTGAAAAACCACTTTTCGCACTTGTGTTGGTGCAGGAAACCACTTTTGCACTTGTATTAGTGTGGAAAAACCACTTTTCGCACTTGTGTTAGTGTTGAAAAACCACTTTTCGCACTTGTGTTAGTGTTGAAAAACCACTTTTCGCACTTGTGTTAGTGTTGAAAAACCACTTTTCGCACTTGTGTTGGTGCAGGAAACCACTTTTGCACTTGTATTAGTGTGGAAAAAACACTTTTCGCACCTGTGTTAGTGTTGAAAAACCACTTTTCGCACTTGTGTTAGTGTTGAAAAACCACTTTTCGCACTTGTGTTGGTGCAGGAAACCACTTTTGCACTTGTATTAGTGTGGAAAAAACACTTTTTGCACTTGTGATATTGTTGAAAAACCACTTTTCGCACTTGTGTTAGTGTTGAAAAAACACTTTTCGCACTTGTGTTGGTGCAGGAAACCACTTTTGCACTTGTATTAGTGTGGAAAAAACACTTTTCGCACTTGTGTTAGTGTTGAAAAACCACTTTTCGCACTTGTGTTAGTGTTGAAAAACCACTTTTCGCACTTGTGTTGGTGCAGGAAACCACTTTTGCACTTGTATTAGTGTGGAAAAAACACTTTTCGCACTTGTGTTAGTGTTGAAAAACCACTTTTCGTACTTGTGTTAGTGTTGAAAAACCACTTTTCGCACTTGTGTTGGTGCAGGAAACCACTATTGCACTTGTATTAGTGTGGAAAAACCACTTTTCGCACTTGTGTTAGTGTTGAAAAACCACTTTTCGCACTTGTGTTAGTGTTGAAAAACCACTTTTCGCACTTGTGTTAGTGTTGAAAAACCACTTTTCGCACTTGTGTTGGTGCAGGAAACCACTTTTGCACTTGTATTAGTGTGGAAAAACCACTTTTCGCACTTGTGTTAGTGTTGAAAAACCACTTTTCGCACTTGTGTTAGTGTTGAAAAACCACTTTTCGCACTTGTGTTAGTGTTGAAAAACCACTTTTCGCACTTGTGTTGGTGCAGGAAACCACTTTTACACTTGTATTAGTGTGGAAAAAACACTTTTCGCACTTGTGTTAGTGTTGAAAAACCACTTTTCGCACTTGTGTTGGTGCAGGAAACCACTTTTGCACTTGTATTAGTGTGGAAAAAACACTTTTTGCACTTGTGATATTGTTGAAAAACCACTTTTTGCACTTGTGTTAGTGTTGAAAAAACACTTTTCGCACTTGTGTTGGTGCAGGAAACCACTTTTGCACTTGTATTAGTGTGGAAAAAACACTTTTCGCACTTGTGTTAGTGTTGAAAAACCACTTTTCGCACTTGTGTTAGTGTTGAAAAACCACTTTTCGCACTTGTGTTAGTGTTGAAAAACCACTTTTCGCACTTGTGTTAGTGTTGAAAAACCACTTTTCGCACTTGTGTTGGTGCAGGAAACCACTTTTGCACTTGTATTAGTGTGGAAAAACCACTTTTCGCACTTGTGTTAGTGTTGAAAAACCACTTTTCGCACTTGTGTTAGTGTTGAAAAACCACTTTTCGCACTTGTGTTAGTGTTGAAAAACCACTTTTCGCACTTGTGTTGGTGCAGGAAACCACTTTTGCACTTGTATTAGTGTGGAAAAAACACTTTTCGCACCTGTGTTAGTGTTGAAAAACCACTTTTCGCACTTGTGTTAGTGTTGAAAAACCACTTTTCGCACTTGTGTTGGTGCAGGAAACCACTTTTGCACTTGTATTAGTGTGGAAAAAACACTTTTTGCACTTGTGATATTGTTGAAAAACCACTTTTCGCACTTGTGTTAGTGTTGAAAAAACACTTTTCGCACTTGTGTTGGTGCAGGAAACCACTTTTGCACTTGTATTAGTGTGGAAAAAACACTTTTCGCACTTGTGTTAGTGTTGAAAAACCACTTTTCGCACTTGTGTTAGTGTTGAAAAACCACTTTTCGCACTTGTGTTGGTGCAGGAAACCACTTTTGCACTTGTATTAGTGTGGAAAAAACACTTTTCGCACTTGTGTTAGTGTTGAAAAACCACTTTTCGTACTTGTGTTAGTGTTGAAAAACCACTTTTCGCACTTGTGTTGGTGCAGGAAACCACTATTGCACTTGTATTAGTGTGGAAAAACCACTTTTCGCACTTGTGTTAGTGTTGAAAAACCACTTTTCGCACTTGTGTTAGTGTTGAAAAACCACTTTTTGCACTTGTGTTAGTGTTGAAAAACCACTTTTCGCACTTGTGTTGGTGCAGGAAACCACTTTTGCACTTGTATTAGTGTGGAAAAACCACTTTTCGCACTTGTGTTAGTGTTGAAAAACCACTTTTCGCACTTGTGTTAGTGTTGAAAAACCACTTTTCGCACTTGTGTTAGTGTTGAAAAACCACTTTTCGCACTTGTGTTGGTGCAGGAAACCACTTTTACACTTGTATTAGTGTGGAAAAAACACTTTTCGCACTTGTGTTAGTGTTGAAAAACCACTTTTCGCACTTGTGTTAGTGTTGAAAAACCACTTTTCGCACTTGTGTTGGTGCAGGAAACCACTTTTGCACTTGTATTAGTGTGGAAAAAACACTTTTTGCACTTGTGATATTGTTGAAAAACCACTTTTCGCACTTGTGTTAGTGTTGAAAAAACACTTTTCGCACTTGTGTTGGTGCAGGAAACCACTTTTGCACTTGTATTAGTGTGGAAAAAACACTTTTTGCACCTGTGTTAGTGTTGAAAAACCACTTTTCGCACTTGTGTTAGTGTTGAAAAACCACTTTTCGCACTTGTGTTGGTGCAGGAAACCACTTTTGCACTTGTATTAGTGTGGAAAAAACACTTTTTGCACTTTTGATAGTGTTGAAAAACCACTTTTCGCACTTGTGTTAGTGTTGAAAAACCACCTTTCGCACTTGTGTTGGTGCAGGAAACCACTTTTGCACTTGTATTAGTGTGGAAAAACCACTTTTCGCACTTGTGTTAGTGTTGAAAAACGACTTTTCGCACTTGTGTTAGTGTTGAAAAACCACTTTTCGCACTTGTGTTGGTGCAGGAAACCACTTTTGCACTTGTATTAGTGTGGAAAACCACTTTTCGCACTTGTGTTAGTGTTGAAAAACCACTTTTCGCACTTGTGTTAGTGTTGAAAAACCACTTTTCGCACTTGTGTTAGTGTTGAAAAACCACTTTTCGCACTTGTGTTGGTGCAGGAAACCACTTTTGCACTTGTATTAGTGTGGAAAAAACACTTTGCACCTGTGTTAGTGTTGAAAAACCACTTTTCGCACTTGTGTTAGTGTTGAAAAACCACTTTTCGCACTTGTGTTGGTGCAGGAAACCACTTTTGCACTTGTATTAGTGTGGAAAAAACACTTTTTGCACTTGTGATATTGTTGAAAAACCACTTTTTGCACTTGTGTTAGTGTTGAAAAAACACTTTTCGCACTTGTGTTGGTGCAGGAAACCACTTTTGCACTTGTATTAGTGTGGAAAAAACACTTTTCGCACTTGTGTTAGTGTTGAAAAACCACTTTTCGCACTTGTGTTAGTGTTGAAAAACCACTTTTCGCACTTGTGTTGGTGCAGGAAACCACTTTTGCACTTGTATTAGTGTGGAAAAAACACTTTTCGCACTTGTGTTAGTGTTGAAAAACCACTTTTCGCACTTGTGTTAGTGTTGAAAAACCACTTTTCGCACTTGTGTTGGTGCAGGAAACCAATATTGCACTTGTATTAGTGTAGAAAAACCACTTTTCACACTTGTGTTAGTGTTGAAAAACCACTTTTCGCACTTGTGTTAGTGTTGAAAAACCACTTTTCGCACTTGTGTTAGTGTTGAAAAACCACTTTTTGCACTTGTGTTGGTGCAGGAAACCACTTTTGCACTTGTATTAGTGTGGAAAAAACACTTTTCGCACTTGTGTTAGTGTTGAAAAACCACTTTTCGCACTTGTGTTAGTGTTGAAAAACCACTTTTCACACTTGTGATGGTGCAGGAAACCACTTTTGCACTTGTATTAGTGTGGAAAAAACACTTTTTGCACTTGTGATAGTGTTGAAAAACCACTTTTCGCACTTGTGTTAGTGTTGAAAAACCACTTTTCACACTTGTGTTGGTGCAGGAAACCACTTTTGCACTTGTATTAGTGTGGAAAAACCACTTTTCGCACTTGTGTTAGTGTTGAAAAACCACTTTTCGCACTTGTGTTGGTGCAGGAAACCACTTTTGCACTTGTATTAGTGTGGAAAAACCACTTTTCGCACTTGTGTTAGTGTTGAAAAACCACTTTTCGCACTTGTGTTAGTGTTGAAAAACCACTTTTCGCACTTGTGTTGGTGCAGGAAACCACTTTTGCACTTGTATTAGTGTGGAAAAAACACTTTTTGCACTTGTGATATTGTTGAAAAACCACTTTTCGCACTTGTGTTAGTGTTGAAAAACCACTTTTTGCACTTGTGTTGGTGCAGGAAACCACTTTTGCACTTGTATTAGTGTGGAAAAAACACTTTTTGCACTTGTGATAGTGTTGAAAAACCACCTTTTGCACTTGTGTTAGTGTTGAAAAACCACTTTTCGCACTTGTGTTAGTGTTGAAAAACCACTTTTCGCACTTGTGTTAGTGTTGAAAAACCACTTTTCGCACTTGTGTTGGTGCAGGAAACCACTTTTGCACTTGTATTAGTGTGGAAAAAACACTTTTTGCACTTTTGATAGTGTTGAAAAACCACTTTTCGCACTTGTGTTAGTGTTGAAAAACCACCTTTCGCACTTGTGTTGGTGCAGAAAACCACTTTTGCACTTGTATTAGTGTGGAAAAACCACTTTTCGCACTTGTGTTAGTGTTGAAAAACCACTTTTCGCACTTGTGTTAGTGTTGAAAAACCACTTTTCGCACTTGTGTTGGTGCAGGAAACCACTTTTGCACTTGTATTAGTGTGGAAAAACCACTTTTCGCACTTGGGTTAGTGTTGAAAAACCACTTTTCGCACTTGTGTTAGTGTTGAAAAACCACTTTTTGCACTTGTGTTAGTGTTGAAAAACCACTTTTCGCACTTGTGTTGGTGCAGGAAACCACTTTTACACTTGTATTAGTGTGGAAAAAACACTTTTCGCACTTTTGTTAGTGTTGAAAAACCACTTTTCGCACTTGTGTTAGTGTTGAAAAACCACTTTTCGCACTTGTGTTGGTGCAGGAAACCACTTTTGCACTTGTATTAGTGTGGAAAAAACACTTTTTGCACTTGTGATATTGTTGAAAAACCACTTTTCGCACTTGTGTTAGTGTTGAAAAAACACTTTTCGCACTTGTGTTGGTGCAGGAAACCACTTTTGCACTTGTATTAGTGTGGAAAAAACACTTTTTGCACTTGTGATAGTGTTGAAAAACCACCTTTTGCACTTGTGTTAGTGTTGAAAAACCACTTTTCGCATTTGTGTTAGTGTTGAAAAACCACTTTTCGCACTTGTGTTAGTGTTGAAAAACCACTTTTCGCACTTGTGTTGGTGCAGGAAACCACTTTTGCACTTGTATTAGTGTGGAAAAAACACTTTTTGCACTTTTGATAGTGTTGAAAAACCACTTTTCGCACTTGTGTTAGTGTTGAAAAACCACCTTTCGCACTTGTGTTGGTGCAGAAAACCACTTTTGCACTTGTATTAGTGTGGAAAAACCACTTTTCGCACTTGTGTTAGTGTTGAAAAACCACTTTTCGCACTTGTGTTAGTGTTGAAAAACCACTTTTCGCACTTGTGTTGGTGCAGGAAACCACTTTTGCACTTGTATTAGTGTGGAAAAACCACTTTCCGCACTTGTGTTAGTGTTGAAAAACCACTTTTCGCACTTGTGTTAGTGTTGAAAAACCACTTTTCGCACTTGTGTTAGTGTTGAAAAACCACTTTTCGCACTTGTGTTGGTGCAGGAAACCACTTTTACACTTGTATTAGTGTGGAAAAAACACTTTTCGCACTTTTGTTAGTGTTGAAAAACCACTTTTCGCACTTGTGTTAGTGTTGAAAAACCACTTTTCGCACTTGTGTTGGTGCAGGAAACCACTTTTGCACTTGTATTAGTGTGGAAAAAACACTTTTTGCACTTGTGATATTGTTGAAAAACCACTTTTCGCACTTGTGTTAGTGTTGAAAAAACACTTTTCGCACTTGTGTTGGTGCAGGAAACCACTTTTGCACTTGTATTAGTGTGGAAAAAACACTTTTCGCACTTGTGTTAGTGTTGAAAAACCACTTTTCGCACTTGTGTTGGTGCAGGAAACCACTTTTGCACTTGTATTAGTGTGGAAAAAACACTTTTTGCACTTTTGATAGTGTTGAAAAACCACTTTTCGCACTTGTGTTAGTGTTGAAAAACCACCTTTCGCACTTGTGTTGGTGCAGGAAACCACTTTTGCACTTGTATTAGTGTGGAAAAAACCACTTTTCGCACTTGTGTTAGTGTTGAAAAACCACTTTTCGCACTTGTGTTACTGTTGAAAAACCACTTTTCGCACTTGTGTTGGTGCAGGAAACCACTTTTGCACTTGTATTAGTGTGGAAAAACCACTTTTCGCACTTGTGTTAGTGTTGAAAAACCACTTTTCGCACTTGTGTTAGTGTTGAAAAACCACTTTTCGCACTTGTGTTAGTGTTGAAAAACCACTTTTCGCACTTGTGTTGGTGCAGGAAACCACTTTTGCACTTGTATTAGTGTGGAAAAAACACTTTTCGCACCTGTGTTAGTGTTGAAAAACCACTTTTCGCACTTGTGTTAGTGTTGAAAAACCACTTTTCGCACTTGTGTTGGTGCAGGAAACCACTTTTGCACTTGTATTAGTGTGGAAAAAACACTTTTTGCACTTGTGATATTGTTGAAAAACCACTTTTGGCACTTGTGTTAGTGTTGAAAAAACACTTTTCGCACTTGTGTTGGTGCAGGAAACCACTTTTGCACTTGTATTAGTGTGGAAAAAACACTTTTCGCACTTGTGTTAGTGTTGAAAAACCACTTTTCGCACTTGTGTTAGTGTTGAAAAACCACTTTTCGCACTTGTGTTGGTGCAGGAAACCACTTTTGCACTTGTATTAGTGTGGAAAAAACACTTTTCGCACTTGTGTTAGTGTTGAAAAACCACTTTTCGCACTTGTGTTAGTGTTGAAAAACCACTTTTCGCACTTTTGTTGGTGCAGGAAACCACTATTGCACTTGTATTAGTGTGGAAAAACCACTTTTCGCACTTGTGTTAGTGTTGAAAAACCACTTTTCGCACTTGTGTTAGTGTTGAAAAACCACTTTTTGCACTTGTGTTAGTGTTGAAAAACCACTTTTCGCACTTGTGTTAGTGTTGAAAAACCACTTTTCGCACTTGTGTTTGTGTTGAAAAACCACTTTTCGCACTTGTGTTGGTGCAGGAAACCACTTTTACACTTGTATTAGTGTGGAAAAAACACTTTTCGCACTTGTGTTAGTGTTGAAAAACCACTTTTCGCACTTGTGTTAGTGTTGAAAAACCACTTATTCGCACTTGTGTTTGTGTTGAAAAACCACTTTTCGCACTTGTGTTGGTGCAGGAAACCACTTTTACACTTGTATTAGTGTGGAAAAAACACTTTTCGCACTTGTGTTAGTGTTGAAAAACCACTTTTCGCACTTGTGTTAGTGTTGAAAAACCACTTTTCGCACTTGTGTTGGTGCAGGAAACCACTTTTGCACTTGTATTAGTGTGGAAAAAACACTTTTTGCACTTGTGATATTGTTGAAAAACAACTTTTCGCACTTGTGTTAGTGTTGAAAAACCACTTTTCGCACTTGTGTTAGTGTTGAAAAACCACTTTTCACACTTGTGATGGTGCAGGAAACCACTTTTGCACTTGTATTAGTGTGGAAAAAACACTTTTTGCACTTGTGATAGTGTTGAAAAACCACTTTTCGCACTTGTGTTAGTGTTGAAAAACCACTTTTCACACTTGTGTTGGTGCAGGAAACCACTTTTGCACTTGTATTAGTGTGGAAAAACCACTTTTCGCACTTGTGTTAGTGTTGAAAAACCACTTTTCGCACTTGTGTTGGTGCAGGAAACCACTTTTGCACTTGTATTAGTGTGGAAAAACCACTTTTCGCACTTGTGTTAGTGTTGAAAAACCACTTTTCGCACTTGTGTTAGTGTTGAAAAACCACTTTTCGCACTTGTGTTGGTGCAGGAAACCACTTTTGCACTTGTATTAGTGTGGAAAAAACACTTTTTGCACTTGTGATATTGTTGAAAAACCACTTTTCGCACTTGTGTTAGTGTTGAAAAACCACTTTTTGCACTTGTGTTGGTGCAGGAAACCACTTTTGCACTTGTATTAGTGTGGAAAAAACACTTTTTGCACTTGTGATAGTGTTGAAAAACCACCTTTTGCACTTGTGTTAGTGTTGAAAAACCACTTTTCGCACTTGTGTTAGTGTTGAAAAACCACTTTTCGCACTTGTGTTAGTGTTGAAAAACCACTTTTCGCACTTGTGTTGGTGCAGGAAACCACTTTTGCACTTGTATTAGTGTGGAAAAAACACTTTTTGCACTTTTGATAGTGTTGAAAAACCACTTTTCGCACTTGTGTTAGTGTTGAAAAACCACCTTTCGCACTTGTGTTGGTGCAGAAAACCACTTTTGCACTTGTATTAGTGTGGAAAAACCACTTTTCGCACTTGTGTTAGTGTTGAAAAACCACTTTTCGCACTTGTGTTAGTGTTGAAAAACCACTTTTCGCACTTGTGTTGGTGCAGGAAACCACTTTTGCACTTGTATTAGTGTGGAAAAACCACTTTTCGCACTTGGGTTAGTGTTGAAAAACCACTTTTCGCACTTGTGTTAGTGTTGAAAAACCACTTTTCGCACTTGTGTTAGTGTTGAAAAACCACTTTTCGCACTTGTGTTGGTGCAGGAAACCACTTTTACACTTGTATTAGTGTGGAAAAAACACTTTTCGCACTTTTGTTAGTGTTGAAAAACCACTTTTCGCACTTGTGTTAGTGTTGAAAAACCACTTTTCGCACTTGTGTTGGTGCAGGAAACCACTTTTGCACTTGTATTAGTGTGGAAAAAACACTTTTTGCACTTGTGATATTGTTGAAAAACCACTTTTCGCACTTGTGTTAGTGTTGAAAAAACACTTTTCGCACTTGTGTTGGTGCAGGAAACCACTTTTGCACTTGTATTAGTGTGGAAAAAACACTTTTTGCACTTGTGATAGTGTTGAAAAACCACCTTTTGCACTTGTGTTAGTGTTGAAAAACCACTTTTCGCATTTGTGTTAGTGTTGAAAAACCACTTTTCGCACTTGTGTTAGTGTTGAAAAACCACTTTTCGCACTTGTGTTGGTGCAGGAAACCACTTTTGCACTTGTATTAGTGTGGAAAAAACACTTTTTGCACTTTTGATAGTGTTGAAAAACCACTTTTCGCACTTGTGTTAGTGTTGAAAAACCACCTTTCGCACTTGTGTTGGTGCAGAAAACCACTTTTGCACTTGTATTAGTGTGGAAAAACCACTTTTCGCACTTGTGTTAGTGTTGAAAAACCACTTTTCGCACTTGTGTTAGTGTTGAAAAACCACTTTTCGCACTTGTGTTGGTGCAGGAAACCACTTTTGCACTTGTATTAGTGTGGAAAAACCACTTTCCGCACTTGTGTTAGTGTTGAAAAACCACTTTTCGCACTTGTGTTAGTGTTGAAAAACCACTTTTCGCACTTGTGTTAGTGTTGAAAAACCACTTTTCGCACTTGTGTTGGTGCAGGAAACCACTTTTGCACTTGTATTAGTGTGGAAAAAACACTTTTCGCACTTGTGTTAGTGTTGAAAAACCACTTTTCGCACTTGTGTTAGTGTTGAAAAACCACTTTTCGCACTTTTGTTGGTGCAGGAAACCACTATTGCACTTGTATTAGTGTGGAAAAACCACTTTTCGCACTTGTGTTAGTGTTGAAAAACCACTTTTCGCACTTGTGTTAGTGTTGAAAAACCACTTTTTGCACTTGTGTTAGTGTTGAAAAACCACTTTTCGCACTTGTGTTAGTGTTGAAAAACCACTTTTCGCACTTGTGTTTGTGTTGAAAAACCACTTTTCGCACTTGTGTTGGTGCAGGAAACCACTTTTACACTTGTATTAGTGTGGAAAAAACACTTTTCGCACTTGTGTTAGTGTTGAAAAACCACTTTTCGCACTTGTGTTAGTGTTGAAAAACCACTTATTCGCACTTGTGTTTGTGTTGAAAAACCACTTTTCGCACTTGTGTTGGTGCAGGAAACCACTTTTACACTTGTATTAGTGTGGAAAAAACACTTTTCGCACTTGTGTTAGTGTTGAAAAACCACTTTTCGCACTTGTGTTAGTGTTGAAAAACCACTTTTCGCACTTGTGTTGGTGCAGGAAACCACTTTTGCACTTGTATTAGTGTGGAAAAAACACTTTTTGCACTTGTGATATTGTTGAAAAACAACTTTTCGCACTTGTGTTAGTGTTGAAAAACCACTTTTCGCACTTGTGTTAGTGTTGAAAAACCACTTTTCACACTTGTGATGGTGCAGGAAACCACTTTTGCACTTGTAGTGGAAAAAACACTTTTTGCACTTGTGATAGTGTTGAAAAACCACTTTTCGCACTTGTGTTAGTGTTGAAAAACCACTTTTCACACTTGTGTTGGTGCAGGAAACCACTTTTGCACTTGTATTAGTGTGGAAAAACCACTTTTCGCACTTGTGTTAGTGTTGAAAAACCACTTTTCGCACTTGTGTTGGTGCAGGAAACCACTTTTGCACTTGTATTAGTGTGGAAAAACCACTTTTCGCACTTGTGTTAGTGTTGAAAAACCACTTTTCGCACTTGTGTTAGTGTTGAAAAACCACTTTTCGCACTTGTGTTGGTGCAGGAAACCACTTTTGCACTTGTATTAGTGTGGAAAAAACACTTTTTGCACTTGTGATATTGTTGAAAAACCACTTTTCGCACTTGTGTTAGTGTTGAAAAACCACTTTTTGCACTTGTGTTGGTGCAGGAAACCACTTTTGCACTTGTATTAGTGTGGAAAAAACACTTTTTGCACTTGTGATAGTGTTGAAAAACCACCTTTTGCACTTGTGTTAGTGTTGAAAAACCACTTTTCGCACTTGTGTTAGTGTTGAAAAACCACTTTTCGCACTTGTGTTAGTGTTGAAAAACCACTTTTCGCACTTGTGTTGGTGCAGGAAACCACTTTTGCACTTGTATTAGTGTGGAAAAAACACTTTTTGCACTTTTGATAGTGTTGAAAAACCACTTTTCGCACTTGTGTTAGTGTTGAAAAACCACCTTTCGCACTTGTGTTGGTGCAGAAAACCACTTTTGCACTTGTATTAGTGTGGAAAAACACTTTTCGCACTTGTGTTAGTGTTGAAAAACCACTTTTCGCACTTGTGTTAGTGTTGAAAAACCACTTTTCGCACTTGTGTTGGTGCAGGAAACCACTTTTGCACTTGTATTAGTGTGGAAAAACCACTTTTCGCACTTGGGTTAATGTTGAAAAACCACTTTTCGCACTTGTGTTAGTGTTGAAAAACCACTTTTCGCACTTGTGTTAGTGTTGAAAAACCACTTTTCGCACTTGTGTTGGTGCAGGAAACAACTTTTACACTTGTATTAGTGTGGAAAAAACACTTTTCGCACTTTTGTTAGTGTTGAAAAACCACTTTTCGCACTTGTGTTAGTGTTGAAAACCACTTTTCGCACTTGTGTTGGTGCAGGAAACCACTTTTGCACTTGTATTAGTGTGGAAAAAACACTTTTTGCAACTTGTGATATTGTTGAAAAACCACTTTTCGCACTTGTGTTAGTGTTGAAAAAACACTTTTCGCACTTGTGTTGGTGCAGGAAACCACTTTTGCACTTGTATTAGTGTGGAAAAAACACTTTTTGCACTTGTGATAGTGTTGAAAAACCACCTTTTGCACTTGTGTTAGTGTTGAAAAACCACTTTTCGCATTTGTGTTAGTGTTGAAAAACACTTTTCGCACTTGTGTTAGTGTTGAAAAACCACTTTTCGCACTTGTGTTGGTGCAGGAAACCACTTTTGCACTTGTATTAGTGTGGAAAAAACACTTTTTGCACTTTTGATAGTGTTGAAAAACCACTTTTCGCACTTGTGTTAGTGTTGAAAAACCACCTTTCGCACTTGTGTTGGTGCAGAAAACCACTTTTGCACTTGTATTAGTGTGGAAAAACCACTTTTCGCACTTGTGTTAGTGTTGAAAAACCACTTTTCGCACTTGTGTTAGTGTTGAAAAACCACTTTTCGCACTTGTGTTGGTGCAGGAAACCACTTTTGCACTTGTATTAGTGTGGAAAAACCACTTTCCGCACTTGTGTTAGTGTTGAAAAACCACTTTTCGCACTTGTGTTAGTGTTGAAAAACCACTTTTCGCACTTGTGTTAGTGTTGAAAAACCACTTTTCGCACTTGTGTTGGTGCAGGAAACCACTTTTACACTTGTATTAGTGTGGAAAAAACACTTTTCGCACTTTTGTTAGTGTTGAAAAACCACTTTTCGCACTTGTGTTAGTGTTGAAAAACCACTTTTCGCACTTGTGTTGGTGCAGGAAACCACTTTTGCACTTGTATTAGTGTGGAAAAAACACTTTTTGCACTTGTGATATTGTTGAAAAACCACTTTTCGCACTTGTGTTAGTGTTGAAAAAACACTTTTCGCACTTGTGTTGGTGCAGGAAACCACTTTTGCACTTGTATTAGTGTGGAAAAAACACTTTTCGCACTTGTGTTAGTGTTGAAAAACCACTTTTCGCACTTGTGTTGGTGCAGGAAACCACTTTTGCACTTGTATTAGTGTGGAAAAAACACTTTTTGCACTTTGATAGTGTTGAAAAACCACTTTTCGCACTTGTGTTAGTGTTGAAAAACCACCTTTCGCACTTGTGTTGGTGCAGGAAACCACTTTTGCACTTGTATTAGTGTGGAAAAAACCACTTTTCGCACTTGTGTTAGTGTTGAAAAACCACTTTTCGCACTTGTGTTACTGTTGAAAAACCACTTTTCGCACTTGTGTTGGTGCAGGAAACCACTTTTGCACTTGTATTAGTGTGGAAAAACCACTTTTCGCACTTGTGTTAGTGTTGAAAAACCACTTTTCGCACTTGTGTTAGTGTTGAAAAACCACTTTTCGCACTTGTGTTAGTGTTGAAAAACCACTTTTCGCACTTGTGTTGGTGCAGGAAACCACTTTTGCACTTGTATTAGTGTGGAAAAAACACTTTTCGCACCTGTGTTAGTGTTGAAAAACCACTTTTCGCACTTGTGTTAGTGTTGAAAAACCACTTTTCGCACTTGTGTTGGTGCAGGAAACCACTTTTGCACTTGTATTAGTGTGGAAAAAACACTTTTGCACTTGTGATATTGTTGAAAAACCACTTTTGCACTTGTGTTAGTGTTGAAAAAACACTTTTCGCACTTGTGTTGGTGCAGGAAACCACTTTTGCACTTGTATTAGTGTGGAAAAACACTTTTCGCACTTGTGTTAGTGTTGAAAAACCACTTTTCGCACTTGTGTTAGTGTTGAAAAACCACTTTTCGCACTTGTGTTGGTGCAGGAAACCACTTTTGCACTTGTATTAGTGTGGAAAAAACACTTTTCGCACTTGTGTTAGTGTTGAAAACCACTTTTCGCACTTGTGTTAGTGTTGAAAAACCACTTTTCGCACTTTTGTTGGTGCAGGAAACCACTATTGCACTTGTATTAGTGTGGAAAAACCACTTTTCGCACTTGTGTTAGTGTTGAAAAACCACTTTTCGCACTTGTGTTAGTGTTGAAAAACCACTTTTTGCACTTGTGTTAGTGTTGAAAAACCACTTTTCGCACTTGTGTTAGTGTTGAAAAACCACTTTTCGCACTTGTGTTTGTGTTGAAAAACCACTTTCGCACTTGTGTTGGTGCAGGAAACCACTTTACACTTGTATTAGTGTGGAAAAAACACTTTTCGCACTTGTGTTAGTGTTGAAAACCACTTTCGCACTTGTGTTAGTGTTGAAAAACCACTTATTCGCACTTGTGTTTGTGTTGAAAAACCACTTTTCGCACTTGTGTTGGTGCA
>NW_027618791.1:0-61249 GCF_964187855.1 Myxine glutinosa | reverse complement strand
ATTCAGGGCCACACGTTGACTACGACTTGAGAGGAAGTCCGCCAGCCATGCGTGGAGATTTCCATGGATACCAAAAGAGGAGAGTTTGGTGAGCAGAGCGGGGTGCCAGACCGTATCGAAGGCACATGATATGTCAAGGGAGACTGCTCTAATTTCCTGTTTGGCATTGAGGACCTCCATCCATTGTTGAGAAAGCAGAAGCAGCATGTCCAGAGTGGAGTGTCCAGGTCTGAAACCAAATTGATGATCAGAGATCAAGCCATTGGAGAAGAGGAAAGATTTCATATCTGAAGCAATGATGGATACCATGACTTTGCTGATAATTGGGAGAAGGCTGATTGGTCTGTAGTTGCTGGGATCTGTTTTTGCACCTTTTTTGTGCAAAGCGGTGATGTTGGATGTTCATCTTCGGTGATGTTCATCTTCTTCCAATAGACCATGGAGTCGGCAGGCATCGTGGAAGGTGGCACAATCTTGACCATTAACCCGTCGCAAATCTTTAAAGGATGTTGGACCTCTGACAGTGTGCAGGCGAAAGCGCAGAAAGAAACAGTCTCTGTTCTTTGGATGAACTGTGTAGACTCTGCCAATTGCGCTGCTGGCATAAACTCCAGGATAATTGTCTACTGGAATGTCCTTCCTGCGATTCCATGTTTTGTTCTCCCATGTGTAGCCTACAACCTTCATTGATTGCTCCTGCGCCAGAAATATGTCTTGAAATATTCCTGAAATAAGTTGTTGACCTTTTGGCCTATGTTAACCTCAAAAATAATTGGTGGTTTAATTCAGTGATCTGATATGCAAATCCTCTTCAAATTTCAAGTCAATTAGATGAAAATTGACGATTTTAGAAATTTGGCCCATGTTGATATTTTCACCTTTAGACCTCAAAAATAATTGGTGGTTGAATTAGGTGACCCGATATGCAAATCCTATCCAAATTTCAAGTCAATTGGATGAAAATGTCCCTTGTGTTTTATACCTCTCCCCCCCACCCCCCCCCCCTTCCCACGCCTCCTGCTCCCAAGCCCTTTCCCTCCCACACTTCTCCCTGCTCTCAAATGTTGTGGTTGTGTGCTTCCCCTTCTCTCCCCATTTTGTCTTCCGCTCCCTCTTTTTGTATATTTTGTTTGTCTGGTTGATTTGTTTGTGAAATAAATGTTAGCTCTTTCATGAGCCTCGATTCAGTATACAAAAAAAACAAAACAAAAAAAAAAATGTAGGATTTTAAAAACTTCACCTTAAGTTGTTGACCTTTGGCCTATGTTTACTTTTTGGCCTACGCTGATCTCAAAAAGAATTGGTGGTTCAATTTCAGTGACCTGATATGCAAATCCTCTTCACATTTCAAGTCAATCAGATGAAAGTTGAGGATTTTAGAAATTTGAAATTGTTGTTGACTTTTGGCCTATGTTGCTCTTTTGGCTTATGGTGATCTCAAAAATAGTTGTTGGTTGAATTCAGTTTGCTGATATGTAAATCCCATTCAAATTTCAAGTGAATCGGATGAAAATTGAGGGTTTTAGAAACTAAAAAAAAAGAGTGGTTGACCTTTGGCCTACGTTGACCTTTTGGCCTACGCCGATCTCAAAAATAGTTGGTGGTTTAATTCAGTAAGCCGATATGTAAATCCTATTCAAAGTTCAAGTCAATAGGATGAAAATTAAGGATTTTAGAATTGAGGCTGACGACTGTTGAGAAACTCAGTTGGGAGGTTTCCTGCCTGATCTTCAGGTCACTTTGTCAAGAGAATCATAATTTCTTTCATGACCGGGCAGCGAACGTCATTATGTGCGACATTACGTCACTCCTACGGACATGAAAACATTTGTTTTCCTTAAAAATATATTTAAAATAAATAAAATAGTACATAAATTAACAATAAAAGAAGCTAAAAAAACAATTAAAAATACAATAAAAAGCACATTAAAAATATATAAATATGTACGTCCAGTATACTGTACGTACGAGCAACCACTGATTCTCGAGGGGGGGCGGGGAGGAGAGGATGGGGAGGGGAGAAGAGGGGGAGAGGGGAGGAGAGGGGGGGGGAGGGGAGAAGAGGGGGGAGGGGAGAAGAGGGGGGAGGGGGAGAAGAGGGGGGGAGGGGGAGGAGGAGAGGAGAGAAGAGGATGGGGAGGGGGAGGGGGAGGAGGAGAGGAGAGAAGAGGATGGGGAGGGGAAGGGGGAGGGATGGGAGGGGGGAGGGGAGAGGGGAGGGGGGAGAAGGGGGGGTAGGGTGGAGGGGGAGGGGAGGGGGTAGGGGAAAGGGAGGGGCATGGGGGAAGGGAGGGGGAGGGAGAAAGGGGGAGGGGCGAGGGGGAGGGGGGATGGAGAAAGGGGGAGGGGGAGGGGGGGGATGGAGAAAGGGGGGAGGGGGAGGAGAGGGGGGCAGGGGGAGGGGGGAGGGGGAGAAGAGGGGGGGAGGGGAGAAGAGGGGAGGGGAGGGGTTAGGCTGGAGGGGGGGAGGGGGAGGGGGGAGTCAAATCGGAAGTCATTGTCGTCAATGGAATGTCGCATTTATTTTTTATTCCCTGTCAAATGGCATTGGTCCCGCATTCCGAACCCGGAAGTCGGAAGTCATTGTCGGCAAAGTTGAAAAATTAACGTTACGAAATACGCTGATGACGTCATAATTTTAAAACCCGAAGGTTTTTTAAACATTTAAGGTGTGCTGTAGTTGCTCTGGGACGTACTGATTCCGAATATGAAGTTGAAAAATTAACGTTCCGAAATACGCTGATGACGTCATAATTTTAAAACGCGACGTTTTTTTTTTTAAGTTGAGATTTTATTCGAATTCGAATCCCATTAAATTTCAACTGTTGGAAACAATAATTATTTCAATTTCCAACAGTTTAAATAATTATTGTTTCCAACAGTTGAAATTTAATGGAATTCGAATTCGAATAAAATCTCAACGACCGTTTATTCGTTCTTGGCGCGAAAAAATGGCGCGCATTTTGTCATTATGTGCGACTTTACGTCACTCCTACGGACGTGAAAACATTTGTTTTCCTTAAAAATATATTTAAAATAAATAAAATAGTACATAAATTAACAATAAAAGAAGCTAAAAAACAATTTAAAATACAATAAAAAGCACATTGAAAATATAGAAATATGTACGTACGCGCAACCGCGGGATCGGAAAGGGGCAATAGCGCCGCCACAAACGACACCATGGAATTGCAGCTGGCGCGGTTTTTTAAACCATTGATATTAAAATAAAACGTAGCCTAAAACCACCGGGATTTTATGCTGATTCCGAATCTGTGTCTAAAACTTTTCTCCGATGTGTAGTTCTTGAGTTATAAGCGGACATCCAGACAGACACACACACACACACACACACACACACACACACACACACACACTCCTCCTTTATATATAGAGATATATAGTACAGAATAATCAGTCCGTTGCCGAAAGAACAAGATTAAAAAAACAATTCTCCAAAGAAGTTTCAACCATGTTGAACAATTTCTCTGTGGCCCAGTGGTCTTACACTTTTTGTGATGAAGTTGTATATTTCTATGCAAAGTCAATTTTGTTGGGTCCATTCAAATGCAAGAATTCCACAATACATTAAAACTATCAAACGTATTGTTGAAAAGTTTAGCGACACTAGAAGTGTGGATGACCAAATGAAAGGGCGCAGTGGTCGAAAACTTTCAGTGATAATCATAAACCTCCATAGGAAATGCCCCACCAGGCGGGGCATTTCCTATGGAGAAGGTTGGCTCACTGACTGCGGCGAGAAAAGTGAGTGATGGCTGAAAGTGATGGCATTTCCCCCAAGATTCCATTTATGGTCCACAAACCTGAAGCGTATTGCATTTGTAAACCATTGGCTTTAGAGAGTACAAGATGTAGAACGGCTCTTGGTATTATGCACCTGAGGATGTACACGTTAATCCAGTATCCCCCTCTTTATTTAACTTCAAAATTGCAGGTCAACTGCACAGTTCCCATGTGGAGGTATGCAGTAAGCTTTCTTACTTTCTGCACCCTGCACACCTCTTATTTCTGCCGTGTGTGGAACCACCCAACAGAGGCTGCACTATTCTACCTTTCCCTCTAATGCCTAAAGCAGGTGATGCACCCCCATTCCCCATTCTTTATTACTCTCATTAATCCTTCTTACCAAACCCTCCTATTTGCAGGTTGTACTTGTGTTTCCTCCCTTCCTCTCTCTCTCTCTCTCTGGCCTATCATTCCCTTGCTTTTTGTGTCCAATAGTCGTCCCACTGCTCTAATGTCAGTTCATAATCTCCACCACATTGCTGTTTAATGAGCCCTGATCTTTCAGAGTATGAAAGAGATGAATAATTATATAACTAATGTGAAGGGATTAGTTGGTGGACTTCAAAGTTCCTACGATGTTCTTCGCAAACAGTAGGCAAGTTATTGGCAGCACCATGAGCAAATTACAAATTCCTGCCCTAACTTCCTGTGTCGGAGTAGCGACCCCTCCATGATGGTAACCCCTAACTTCCTGTGTCGGAGTGGTGACCCCTCCAGGATGGTAACCCCTAACTTCCTGTGGTGGAGCGGGGACCCTTCCAGGATGGTAACCCCTAACTTCATGTGTCAGAGTGGCGACCCCTCCAGGATGGTATCCCCTAACTTCCTGTGTTGGAGCGGGGACCCCTCCAGGATGGTAACCCCTAACTTACTGGGTCTGAGTGGTGATCCCTCCAGGATGGTAACCCTAAATATAGAAACTACATTGGCAGCAACGACGCTCTGCATGGAGCATGGTTCATGATGTAATCTGATGATGTACAATAGGACGCATTTTGGGACGTTAAAATGGTCTGCACAACAATAATTAGCATCCAGTGTGCTGCGAAATGCAAGTACATAACACAGAACCAAATAAAATGGATCACAAACTATAAAGAGGTGGATACTTTGAGACCTGGTAGGCGTCTGTTCCATCTCTTGAAACCCACCCACATGTGCAGATAGCAGTGAACAACAACAACTTGCGCACACAAGCCTCACACCCAGGGAGCTAAGGCAATAATAACATTTAACAGGAAACCGTTTTAACCACAAATACTTTGATGAGCTCAGTTATTTCACCCTAGATTTAGTCAATAGCAAGTACATAATGCAGTTAAAATTTGTTTTAACATAAGCAAACTACTCAAACAAATAAATAGCAACATTAGTTACAGGGTACCATTAAAATGTCATAATGGGGAGAAAATAATTGTATACAGTATATCGTTTTAATCATTGTTTGTCCAAAATTATTAGTTCATATTTTATAATCACTATTGCTTCGTTTTTTATAACTATTTCTAATGATTTTTACAAAAAGAAGAGCAGCACTCCATTTCTTGGAATGCTAATTGGGGAGGAGGTGTGGGGGGAGGACAGGGAGATAGAGAGAGAAGAGAGAGAGAGAGGGGAAAGAGAGAGAAAGGAGAGGAAAGGGAGAGGAAGGAGAGTAAAGTGAGGGGAAAAAGAGAGGGAGAGAAAAGAGAGAGAGGAAAGAGAGAGGAGAGGAGAGAGAGGAAAGTGAAAGGAGAGGAAAGAGAGATAGGAGAAACAGAGAGAAGGGAGAGGAAGGAGAGTAAAGTGAGGGGAGAGGGAGAGAAAAGAGAGAGAGAGAGAGAGAGGAACGAGGGAGAGAGAGGAAAGAGGGAGGAAAGAGAGAGGGAGAGGAAAGAGAGAGGGAGAGGAAAGAGAGAGGAAAGAGATACAGAGATATATATACTGTATATGTATACGAGCTTGGCTTGCTGCGCTGCGCTCGCCTCACCAAGCGTCGTTACTGAGGAACGGGCTTACTTTAGCTGAGGATAATGACTGCACCTGAGTTGCTGTGTTGTCATGATTTACACCAATCATAATACAAACAATTATTTTGCGCAAATGTATTTGTTGTGTTTGTGATATTACATTTTTATAGGCAATTAAGGTTGAATGTTTTTTTTTCAAGAAAGAACCCCTCAGCACACACATAGGGGGTAGGTGCAGACTGGAAGTTTGGGACGATTACACCTCACAACCACGTAATTCAAAACACCTCACCACCACATAATTCAAAACACCTCACAGCCATTAAACACGTAATAAAAACACCTCACCATCACGAAATTAAAAACAACTCACCATCACGAAATTAAAAACACCTCACCACCATGAAATTGAAAACACCTCACAGCCATCAAACACATAATAAAAACACCTCACAGCCATAAAACACGTAATAAAAACACCTCACAGCCATAAAACACGTAATAAAAACACCTCATCACCACGAAATTAAAAACACCTCACAGCCATAAAACACATAATAAAAACACCTCACAGCCATAAAACACGTAATAAAAACACCTCACAGCCATAAAACACATAATAAAAACACCTCGCAGCCATAAAACACATAATAAAAACACCTCACAGCCATAAAACACGTAATAAAAACACCTCACAGCCATAAAACACGTAATAAAAACACCTCACAGCCATAAAACACATAATAAAAACACCTCACAGCCATAAAACATAATAAAAACACCTCACAGCCATAAAACACATAATAAAAACACCTCACAGCCATAAAACACATAATAAAAACACCCCACAGCCACAAAATTAAATAAAACCTCACCACCACATCATTTAAAAACACCTCACCACCAAGTAATTCAAAACACCTCATCACCAACTAATTAAAAACACCTCACCACCAAGTAATTCAAAACACCTCATCACCAACTAATTCAAAACACCTCACCACCACGTAATTATAAATACCTCACCATCACGTAATTCAAAACACCTCACCACCACGTGATTCAAAACCACCAGAGCGTTATTAAAAACACTTCACAACCACGGAAACAAAAGTTTGAGGGAGTCGTTAAGTGAGAACACAGACACTGCCCTGATGTGTCGATATATAGATAAATGATTGTACCCGAGTTGCCGTTTTGTCATAGTTTAACTTTAAACCAATCATAATTCAAACAATTATTTTGCACAAATGTATTTGTAATATATGTGATATCACATTTTATAAACAATTGAAGTTGAAAAAAAATATATTCCCAAAAAAATTCCCAAAAAAAAAAAATAAATTGCAATTTTTGTTTTTAAAAAAATACCCTTAGGACATACCGACGGGAGAGATATGTGCATACCAGAAGTTTGGTAAGATTTCACAAAAGTTTGAGAAAGTAGTTCAGTGACAACACAACACATGACAACACATGACAACACAATACAACACAGGACAGACACTGCACAGATATATATATATATATATATATATATATATATATGTACTAGCTAGGCTCGGCTCGCTGCGCTCGCCTCACCAAGCGTCGGTAATGAGGAACGGGCTTATTTTAGCTGAGGCTAATGACTGCACCTGAGTTGCTGTGTTGTCATGATTTTCACCAATCATAATACAAACAATTACTTTGCACAAATGTATTTGTTGTGTTTGTGATATTACATTTTTATAGGCAATTTAGGTTGAAGATTTAGGTTGAATGTTTTTTTTTCAAGAAAGAACCCCTCAGCACATACATAGGGGAGGGGTAGGTGCAGTCTGGAAGTTTGGGATGATTACACCTCACCACCACGTAATTCAAAACACCTCACCACCAAGTAATTCAAAACACCTCACCACCACGTAATTCAAAACACCTCACCACCACGTAATTCAAAACACCTCACCACCACGTAATTCAAAATACCTCACCACCAAGTAATTTAAAACACCTCACCACCACAAAATTAAAAACGCCTCACCACCACGAAATTGAAAACACCTCACAGCCATCAAACACGTAATAAAAACACCTCACAGCCATAAAACACGTAATAAAAACACCTCACAGCAACGAAATTAAAAACACCTAACAGCCATAAAACACGTTATAAAAACACCTCACCACCACAAAAATAACAACACCTCACAGCCATAAAACACGTAATAAAAACACCTCACAGCCATAAAACACGTAATAAAAACACCTCACCACCACAAAAATAAAAACACCTCACAGCCATCAAACACGTAATAAAAACACCTCACAGCCATAAAACACGTAATAAAAACACCTCACCACCACAAAAATAAAAACACCTCACAGCCATAAAACACGTAATAAAAACACCTCACAGCCATAAAACATGTAATAAAAACACCTCACCACCACAAAATTAAAAACACCTCACAGCCTTAAAACACGTAATAAAAACACCTCACAGCCATAAAACACGTAATAAAAACACCTCACAGCCATAAAACACGTAATAAAAACACCTCACAGCCATAAAACACGTAATAAAAACACCTCACAGCCACGAAATTTAAAAAAACCTCACCACCACGTCATTTAAAAACACCTCACCACCAAGTAATTCAAAACACCCCACCACCACATAATTAAAAACACCTCACCACCACATAATTCAAAACACCTCACCACCACATAATTCAAAACACCTCACCACCACAAAATTAAAAACACCTCACAGCCTTAAAACACGTAATAAAAACACCTCACAGCCATAAAACACGTAATAAAAACACCTCACCCCCACGAAAGTAAAAACACCTCACAGCCATAAAACACGTAATAAAAACACCTCACAGCCATAAAACACGTAATAAAAACACCTCACCCCCACGAAAGTAAAAACACCTCACAGCCATAAAACACGTAATAAAAACACCTCACAGCCACGAAATTAAAAACACCTCACCACCACGTCTTTTAAAAACACCTCACCACCAAGTAATTCAAAACACCTCACCACCACATAATTCAAAACACCTCATCACCAACTAATTCTAAACACCTCACCACCACATAATTAAAAACACCTCACCACCATGTAATTATAAATACCTCACCACCAATTAATTCAAAACACCTCACCACCATGTGATTTAAAAACACCTCACCACCACGTCATTTAAAAACACCTCACCACCACATAATTCAAAATACCTCACCACCACGTGATTCAAAACCACCAGAACGTTATTAAAAACACTTCACAACCATGGAAACAGAAGTTTGAGGGAGTCGTTAAGTGAGAACACAGACACTGCCCAGATGTGTAGATATATAGATAAATGACTGCACCCGAGTTGCCGTTCTGTCATGGTTTAAACCAATCATAATTCAAACAATTCTTTTGCACAAATGTATTTGTAATATACGTGATATCACATTTTATAAACAATTGAAGTTGAAAAAAAAAAATTCTTCCCAAACAAATTCCAAAAAAAAAAAGAAAAAAATTCCCTTAGGACATACCGACGGGAGAGATATGTGCATTCCAGAAGTTTGGTACGATTTCACAAAGGTTTGAGAAAGTAGTTCAGTGACAACACAGGACAACACAACACAACACAACACAACACAACACAACACAACACAGGACAGACGCTGCACAGATATACAGTATATATATATATATAGATATACAGACTTGGCATTTAATATGGAATATTTTTTTTGTGGGGGTGAACTTACTTTTCAAGATGACTTAGAACCAAAAGTTGATTGGAATTATGTTGAGATTATTCTAGATTTTGTTAATGTGACCTTTAAAAGAAACAAAAACCACATTTCACATTTCGAAACAAATAAATTGATCCTTGAAAGTGATGTAAACTGATATCGAACTCAATTCACGGACAGTACTGTGTTAAACTTCTGTACGTTTTCCAGAAGTATCTCTTTATTTTGCACATTAGCCAAAACATTTTTAACAAAAACAAAAGTTAAATTACGACTGGGATTACGGACAGTAAAATTACAGTTCAGTACTTCGTGTAACCCCCACGAGCATTCAGGGGAGCACGTACATGTTGAGGCATGCTGTTCACGAGATTTGCCAAGGTTTGGACAGGAATCGCTTGCCATGCAGTGACAATAGTCTGCTGCAATTCACGCACAGAGGTCGGCTGCTGGTCCAAGTGGTCGATTTGACGCGTTAATTCTGCCCACAAGTTCTCTATCGGATTCATATCCGGGGACATGGCAGGCCACTCCATATGCTCTACACCACGGTCAGCAAGAAAGTGTTGGATCATGCGAGCATGATGAGGCTGTGCATTGTCATCTTGGAAGACCAAGTTTCCTTGAAAGGCTGCACGAGCAAATGGAAGCAATGTTTCGTCCAGAATGGCCCTGTGCTTGAACTGGTTCAGGTTTCCATTCAGAACAACCAGGTCAGTTTTGCCCCCTGCATGAAAAGCAGCCCAAATGGTCACCCCACCACCTCCAGCTTGGACTTTTGGCACAATACAATCTTTGTTGTAGGCTTCATGCACTTGTTTGCGCACTCGGACGCGGCCATCTTGACGATAGACCAGAAATCTAGACTCGTCACTGAAGATCACGTGATTCCAGTGTCCTGGCTGCCATTGACGTTGCTCTCTGGCCCACTGCAATCGGCGCAGGCAGTGTTGTCTGGTCAAGCGTGGCTTTCTCAGGGGACGCCTGGCATGATAGCCTGCTTGAACCAGTCGTTGGTTGACTAGCCTTCTGGATACAGGCACATTTGTCAGTTGTTGCCACTCAGCCTTAAGCCGATTAGCTGACTTGGTGCGGCCATTGCGGACTAACCGGTGCAGCTGGCGATCATCCCTCCTTGTGGTTCTGCGGGGATGTCCTGCCCTCGGTATTGGAGTAGGGACACCCCTCTGAGCATTTCGTTTCAGGATCTTTGATACCTGGCCTTGAGTGATGCCATACTGCCGAGCAATAGCACGCTGTTTCATGCCGTAATTTCGTAAAGCCACCACTCCATGACAAACAGCATTGTCCAGTTGACGGACCATCTCCAGAGGAAGCGGCAATAACTTTTGGAGACGTGCAGCAGTTGTTTTCCACTAATACAGAACGCAACAACCCTTGTATACCCGACTGTGAAGCCAATCATCAAATGCACCTGTCCGTACATTTTGCCACGCCACCTGTGATATAATCCTGTTGTTGACTTCTTGCTGCGACAGACAATCAGTGACATGGTTCTTTTAACAAATAAATCACCAAAGTGTAAAAGAAACTCACCAGATTGATATACTGAGTTAAGAAAGTAAACCCAAGTCAAGAAAAAAAAAATATTCCATATTAAATGCCGCATATTAAATGCATATTAAATATATAGAAATATATATATATATGCAGATATATATATATATATATATATATATATATATATATATATATATATATATATATATATGTATATATATATATATATATATATATATATATATATATATATATATATATATATATATATATATATATATATATATATATCTGAAACAAGAGAACACAATCTGACCTCTGAATTAGACAAATATAGAGTGAATAACATTTCAATTTTGGAAACTTGAAATGTACTAATTTTATTTTACATCATTCTTTTCTGGTCACCCTGTATCTTGATGAGTTTGTGCTGAGAAACTAAATGACATATTCCAGCAAGTGTAGATCACTGTGACGTAAATCCTCAAAATTACATGTTTATCTGATCGTGTGGTTTTTCCAACCTTCCCAGGATTTTTGAAGTTTGCCAGTGGACCATGAATCTTGAGCACGGTCTTCTGGATCTTCTAGGATCTCGGCCATCATGAAGGAGTTGAAGCGGCGGCGAGGGACATCCCGTTGCATAGCTGAATGGGGTCACACGTGCACGGGTATACTATTGGTGTGGTTAGGACTTTGTCCAGTGTGTACAGAATAATCATCATTCATAGTAAACTAGTGATACTTATATATTTGAAGCCCTGAGAAGTTCAACCGGTTGTCCCATCCATATCCATCACCAAATTGAGTTAAGTGGATCAAAGTAATCACATTATTGGTGTTGATGGTCGTTCCGAAAACAATGCGTAACACCGATATTGATGTTTCTCCAGTTGTAGTTGAATGGGTTGCCAAATAAGAACCTGAACATTGTATCCTCAACATACCCAGGGGTACACCTATCTATAGTTAATGAAAAGTTGCTTCATGTGTCGTAGCCCACCTTACTTCTCAGAGAGTACTTTATACCTATACCTGGCAAGTTTGATAATTCAAAATTTTTTGGGGAAGAGTATATGCAATTGTGTGATCAAAATGGAAATTTTTATCAACATCTAGTTAGTTGTACTAATTTGTATTGGATGCTTCCAGACATGCAATGACTTATGTGATAGGTGAATATATCGTTACGACGTCGTTACTGACCAGCTCAGAGCAACGCAACGAACATCTCTGGACTCCAATTAACACTTGTGTAAATGTTTTAAAAACCCTGAAAACTTTGATTAAAATCGGTTAACAGTCTCTTCAGAGCATATTGTAAAGTTTTTTTTTTTTTACTGCAAAATTGATTTACTATATTTTGGAACTCCACATACAAGTTTCCATCAAATATTGTCCTTTCCATATGCATCTCAATTTTAAAGCAGAGGACACTTTTTCCATGAGTTTCATTCGAGTTTGAACAGAGATTTTGCCACCTGAGTTCTCCCTATTTACAATTGCTACGTCATTCACCTAAAATTACCCTAACTATTGGAGCGCAGTTTGTAAATGTTGCGCGCAACAGGCATTTCCCATGGGTGGTGGTCATGTAAAGTTTCTAAAGCCACAGGTATCACACACATACAGAGAACATCTTTTTAAAATCCACAAATTAGATAAACTGACCTTCCACCTCTTTGATTCAGATTTCCAAGTTGTGTCTTTAAACGTCTCCCCTCTGTACTTTGTTAATACGACACAGTCATTTTGCTCCTCTCCATCGTGCTGACAATCCTGTTCCACATTCCTCCCCACCTCATGAAACTCCCTTAATTTAGAACTCACCTGGTGAGCCAGTGCCACCTGCATATGCCTCTGCTGCTCACCTGTGCGAACAGCTTTCCCTACCAGCCACGCCCATTCCTGGCTCCTCCCCATGACTCACACCTCGTAATCATAGGTGCTTCTGATAAATTCCATGAAATCCCAGCAGAACCGGTGTGTGCACAAGAGGCTGCTGCACTCTTTCTGAAAAGAATTTAACTACATACAAATGTGTGCGCACGTGCTAAAAAAAAATAGTAATAATAATCACTAAGGACCTTTTGTAAGAATGGACCTAAGGCTTGGCAACATTGCCATATAAATCCTGCATACAATTTTTGTAAATACAGTGATTGAATACCAGAAGATCATCATGTACTGTCACACACTATAAGAGGCACCTGGAAAATAATTATTCATTGCTTGACACAGGGTGACCCATGATTAAAATGAACATTTTATTTTCATTGATTATTGTAAACGCCAGCGTGGATCGGCTCACTACAATCACTTCACCACACGATGCTGCAGAGGCACAGGCTTGTTTTAAAGACCCAGCGGACGCAAAAGACCCAGCGAACCCTAATGACCACGAAGACCCACAAGACACAATGACACTGAAGACCATAAACGAACATGAAGACCCTTAAGACCACAAAGACACTTTAGATCCATTAGACAGCTTGGACCCTTGATAATTTAGAGCTTTGTTTGCACCACTTGGACCTTTTTAGAGGTAATTGAAAAGATCAGACCGTGCCTCACCATTTTAAGTTCCCAATAATAAAATTTACTTCTGTGAAGGTTCCCAAGAGAGAGGGGTGGAGAAGAAAGAGAGAGAGAGATGACTTCACCCTCTGCTGCTCCATATCTCAACCCTCAGACCAACAGGCAGCAGCCTCTTCACGCTGCAGACCTGGTTAAAATCACAAACTGGTCAAACAAGTGGAACATGTCTTTCATTCCTGACAAATCTCACACTCTCACTATGTCTCTCCAAAAAGAACATCTGGAAAACCCTCCCATGCACTTTCTCAACAATCCTGTCGAAGAAGTTCTCTCACTCAAGCTTTTGGGTCTCAAAATGTGTCTTTTTAGGAGTCGTGGACGGCGAGAGAACGAGGCCATTTGGTTGAGTTCAAAGCATGTTTATTCGTACAGAACCCAGCACACTCTGTAAAGCCGTTTATTGGGTAGCAGTATATATATACAATCAAACACGGCGAGAGTGGGCGTGCCCGGGCAGCCTGGGCGAGCCCGGGAAAGGCAAGTCTGGACATGCCCGGGAAAGGCGAGACTGAGCGTCTCCGGGCGGTCTGGGCGAGCCTGGGAAAGGCGAGTCTGGACATGCCCGGGAAAGGCGAGACTAGGCGTCTCCGGGTGGTCTGGGCGAGCCCGGGAAAGGCGAGTCCGGACATGCCCGGGAAAGGCGAGACTGAGCATCTCCGGACGGTCTGGGCGAGCCCGGCACAGCGATCGCTCCATGGTTGCGTCCTCGGCAGGTGTAAGGCGATTGTGTATGTTCAGCGGCAACCGCTACATCTTCATCTTTCCTGGCAAAACCACATTTCCAAGCTGGCCTCAAAAGCCAGTCGCAGACTGGGCACCCTCTGTCATGCAAAGTCCTTCCTTGTCACGTCTGAGCTTCTCCACATAAACAAAGTTTTCATCTGCAGCTTGATGGAGTACTGCTCTCCCCTCTGGGCTGGTGCTCCTGCCTCACACCTAGATCGGCTTCACGCTGTAGAAACGAAAGCTTTCAGAATCATTGGTATCTCACGCGATGAAGCTGACTCTGAGGGCCTTTCACTCTCTCACTGCAAACAGGTTGGTGATGTTTCTGTCATCTACCAACTCCTTTCCAGCCTTGCTCCCCCTGCTCTGTCTATGCTCTGTTTCCCTAACATTCCTGCAGGATGCAAAAGATCTGCCAACAACCCTCTTCTGGTGAAATTGCCAAAAATCAAGACTCTCTGCTCACCTTCACTCTTTCATCCCTCTTTTCCCCCGCCTCTGGAACGAACTCCCACACTCTCTTCAATCCCACTCCTCCCTCCAGGTCTTCACAACAGCTGTTCACCACTGTCTCTTATCTTCCCCCATCCAAAACCTTAATGTTTTTTTACCCCAGTTAGTAAAGCAGGATTTGGAGAAAACATCGTTTCTTGCATAAAACTTTTATATAACTGTTTCATGCCTGCTAAAAGTAAATAACAGTCTGTGTCATCCTTTCCCCTTTCACCGCGGCATCCGTCAGGGCTGTCCACTGTCAGGCATGTTGAACAAACTGTCCATCGAACCCTTACTGGCTCTCCTTAGTACCACCTTATCTGGTTTGTCCTTGTCAAACAATTGCAAAATTGTTACGTCAGCTTATGCAGACGACCTGTGTGTTGTGGTTAAAAACCAGGAAGATGTTTTTGAGCTATCCCGGTGTTTTGCCAAATTTGAATTTGCTTCATTAGCAAGAGTAAATTGGAACAAGAGCATAGCTCTTTCTTTACACCCAGATACCCTATCTGCGTCACAGGCTTCACATATGGTTTCCCCAACTCTTCCAGGAGGAATGTTATGGAAAAGGATGGGTTTAAATACCTCGGCATCCATTTGGGAACTACAAGCTATATGAAGAAAAACTGGAATGGTTTCCAAGATAACATTAAGCAGAAACAAGTGGAAAGGGATACTCCATATCTTGTCACTTAAGGCATGGGTAACGATAATAAACAACCTGGTGCTTCCAATCGTGTGGCATAAGATCATAGCACTCCAGCCTCCTCAAGCTCTGATCACCAACATTCAGAGGGGTCTAGTTGACTTCTTCTGCGGAGGCCACCACTGCCTTAAGCCAGATGTGTTGTGCAGGCCACGTAATTCAGGTGGCCAAAACCTGGTGCACATCCCGAGTCGAATAATGGCTTTTCGGCTAATGACTAGCTACGACTAATGAAATACTACTTGTGGTAGTATTTGTATCATGCGTTTATTGAGTGCAAGAGATTGTCATCTCTGTTTCTGTATCTGAGCCGAATCTTTTGTAAATTCAAAATTGTTTTTTCTGTTCGAATCTTTGTTTACAGACTTGCATGTAATACTAGGAAAAACTCTGTGATTTTGCTTTTGAATTTTTTTCTTGGAATTGCTAAGCTTGCAATTTATAAAACCAGAAAAGCCAGATTAGGTCGTGGAAACAATGAAAATACACTTTTTTGTTTCATCGGGATGGTGTCAGCACGTATAAAGCTCGAACATGCTTATCATGTAAACATGGGGAACCTTCTTGTGTTTGAAGAGTTATGGGGAAAGGGGGGTGTTTTGTGCAAATGCATTGGAAATGAGGTTGTGATTTGTATGTAAAGTGGAGTTGGAATACTTTCGGTGTTATACTTTTATAATAAACGGCCATAAAAGTCAAAAAAAGTCAGGCAGTCTCTCTCTCTCTCTCTCTCTCTCTCTCTCTCTCTCTCTCTCTCACTCTCTCTCTCCTCTCTCTCTCCTCCCTCTCTCTCTCCTCTCTCTCTCCTCTCTCTCTCCTCTCTCTCTCTCCTCTCTCTCCTCTCTCTCCCCTCTCTCTCCCCTCTCTCTCTCCTCTTTCTCTCCTCTCTCTCTCCTCTCTCTCTCCTCTCTCTCTCCCCTCTCTCTCCCCTCTCTCTCCTCTCTCTCTCTCCTCTCTCTCTCCTCTCTCTCTCTCCTCTCTCTCCTCTCTCTCTCCCTCCTCTCTCTCTCCCTCTCCTCTCTCCTCTCTCTCTCCTCTCTCTCTCTCTCTCTCTCTCGCGCCCCCTGCTGGCCGTTCGTGTGTTGGGCGTGGCAAGATGGCGTGCACTGGTGTTCGTGTGCTGTAGCTCCGTGCTTGTGTTGTGTTGTCCCCCCCCCCCCCCATTCCTTCCTTTCCTATCGCGCCTTTGTCGTGTCCTTCTTTACCACCTATGCCCCTTTCCCTCCCTTGAGACAGAGAGAGTGAGAGAAGAGCCCAAAGGTGAGAGCAGGCCCGTTCGGTTCAGTTTACCTGCTCCGTCGGTGCTGTTTACCTTACTCGCGTCGTGTGAACTTTATTATTCATTATTTCATTTCGACTTTATTTATTTTGTGTCCTTTCCGCCTGGTCAAGGTGGAAAGGTGAGACATCGCCGTTATGGCGAGTGTCCGTGCACGGCAGGAAGGGTGCTCCTGTCCTGACTCTGTGATTGGGAACTACAAGACTCCAGCCTCCTCAAGGAGGAGAGAGACACACTTTCATCTTTCGCTGCCTCGGCATCCGTTTCTTTGCAGCCTGGGCGAGCCCGGGAAAGGCAAGTCTGGACATGCCCGGGAAAGGCGAGACTGAGCGTCTCCGGGCGGTCTGGGCGAGCCTGGGAAAGGCGAGTCTGGACATGCCCGGGAAAGGCGAGACTAGGCGTCTCCGGGTGGTCTGGGCGAGCCCGGGAAAGGCGAGTCCGGACATGCCCGGGAAAGGCGAGACTGAGCATCTCCGGACGGTCTGGGCGAGCCCGGCACAGCGATCGCTCCATGGTTGCGTCCTCGGCAGGTGTAAGGCGATTGTGTATGTTCAGCGGCAACCGCTACATCTTCATCTTTCCTGGCAAAACCAAAACCACCTCCGCCAGGATGTGTTGCATGGCAGCAACAGCACAAACGACACAAAAAACATATTGTTTGCTCCTTGAGCTAACCTGTGCTCTTGCTGCCATGGATTCAGGGAAAGCCCCGGGTATTGACGGTCTACCTCCCGAATTCTTTCTGACATTTTGGGACCTTTTAGGCCCCGAGTTGCTGAATGTTTTGGACACTTCTATACAGACTGGTATAATGCCGCTGAGTCTAAGAAGAGCCGTAGTGTGCTTGCTCCCGAAAACTGAAGATCCCCGACTTTTGGTGAACTGGCGACCGATCTCCCTGCTGTGCACAGACTACAAGCTTTTTTCAAAAGTACTATTCAAAAGTATTGGCGCACATTGTCGATGCGCCAATGCCCCACTTGTCATTCCGGCAACAAGGAAGCATGCTTTCGTGTGTGTCCCTCCCGAAGGTGTTCCTACCGAGGACATTATCCTAGCTGTAGGGAATGTTATCGGCGATGAAAATGTCCGCGCCGCGTCGCGGATGAACCAAAAGTTTGTTGTTTTCGTGTCGGACGAGAAGTTCGTGCATGATGTTGTTAGTACCGGTCTGTCATTGAAAGGTGGGCAGTTCGTCATGGTTTCCCCGATGGACACACCGGCGATTAAAGTTATTATTTCAAATGTCGCTCCGTTTATCACAGATGATAAATTAATGGCTGTTCTGACCCGGTATGGAACTGTTGTTTCCCGAATCTCGATGATTCCCCTGGGATGTCGGGATGAACGAATGAAACATGTTATGAGTTTCCGGAGACAAGTATTCATGGTGCTTCCTGATCGCGGAGACGATACAGGACTAAACATCTCGTTTAAAATTTCGGTAAATGATCGTCAATATCAAATGTACGCTTCGTCAGGCACCTTAACGTGCTTCCTTTGTGGAGCCTTCGGACACGTTAAAAGGTTTTGTCCCAAAGCATCTTGTACGAAGTGCGGCAAAATGGGACACACCAATGTGGGCTGTAAAAAAGAAAACGCCCCGACCGTGCTTCCTCATGCCTCGACCGTGCTTCCTCGCGCCTCGACCGTGCTTCCTCACGCCTCGACCGTGCTTCCCCACGCCTCGACCGTGCTTCCTCACGCCTCGACCGTGCTCCCCGACGCTCAAACCGTGCTCCCCGACGCTCAAACCGTGCTTCCTGGCGCTCAAACCGTGCTACCTGAAGCCCCGACCGTGCTTCCCGACGCCCCGACTGTGCTTCCTGATGTCCCAACTGTGCTTCCCGAGGTCCCGACTACGCTTCCCGAAGCCCCAACCGTGCTACCTGAAGCCCCAACCGTGCTACCCGAAGCCCCAACTGTGCTTCCCGAAGCCCCGACTGTGCTTCCCGACGCCACGACTGTGCTTCCCGACGCCCCGACCGTGCTTCCCGACGCCCCGGTGCTACCCAAACCCAGTGAGATGGCACTTGGTGATGCTAGTACTGCTGACGAACCCATGAATGAAGAACTTGTCATACTGACCAAAAAACGGAAAGCACCACTAACAAATAGCCCCGATGGTGCGATAAAGAAGGCTGTCTTGGGCAGAGACACTGCCTCTGCAAAAGAGGGCAAAACGTTTACAGCAAACGAAAATATCGAACGCCAAAGTGGTAAAGAAGATGTTACTGATTTCCCAAGCTCTGAGAATAAAGCCGACATTGATCCGAACAATGCGGCCATTTTTGAGCCTGAACGCGAAGCCCCACCGGTCCCCCCTCCAGTAGCTGAGCGGACTGGTGACCAAACAAATTGCTCTGTCTCACAAACAGAAATCGTAACCCCGGCTACGCAGAGATCTGCAGCCATTTGCAAAAGCACACATAAAGAAAGTAAGCACCAGTCTGCTCGTGAGTGTGTACCAGAGTACCCAACGAAATCTCAGGAGATGCCTCCAGAGGAGCTGGTGAGAGCTGCAAGTAAGGCCCAAGATCCAGGTGGGACATTATCAGACCTGTCAGAGTCTGAGGACGAGGTGGAAGTGACTGAGCTGTCACAGTCATCAGCATCTCAGTCACAGATACCCCCCCAACACATCGTGTCGTTTCTAGCCGAAACGTACAGACAGCGTAACATAGTCATTAAAGACCATTTTGACGATTTGGCTGCATTCATCCACACTGCAAAATCCATAATTAAGACGCCTGAACAATTTGACCTGAATAAGTCACAATACCACAGGTTAAGAAAATTCATCACACGTGCAGGTGTAGAGTGTTCCCAGCCACAGGCTGATTTCATCAATACAGGATGAAAACTATAAAACTCGCAACCTTAAATATTAACGGTGGTGGTGCTAGACACCTCCGCCAGGTTCAAGTAAAAAACATATTTCAACGGAAAAAGGTGGATGTGATCTTACTTCAAGAAACTCACATCACACCAAATGTGGAACATAACTGGCATCAACTTTTTAAGAGCCAATGCTATTTCAGCAATTTATCAGCTTCATCTGCTGGAATCGGCTTCTTGCTGAAGCCAGGCCTCGTGTGTGAGTCATGCCATTTTCAGGAGGTAATAAATGGTCGGCTTAGCTCTCTCAAACTAGTAAGCCATAACTTCCATTACACCATTTTTAATGTGTATGCGCCAAGTGATAGCGTAGAGCGTAAGTCCTTCTTCACCGCAATGATAAATCACTTAAGATCAGTTGATTTTGATCATTGTGTGTGTGTCGGAGGTGATTTCAATTGCACCTTCGACCCATCGGTTGACAGAAATTCTGCCGAACCCCATCCTGAGTCCCATGTACACTTATCCAATTTTTTTAGCACAATGGGCCTCGTTGATGTTTGGCGGTTGCACCACCCAAGCACATCCCAGTACACCTGGTGTCGATGCGCCAATAGTCGAGTATCCTTGGCAAGGCTTGACAGATGGTACATCAACGTACCCTTTAAAAATACTGCGGTTTCTTCAAATATTTTTCCTTCCGTGTTTTCAGACCATCATATGGTAACCCTAAACCTTTCCTTTCCTCAACCCGCAAGTAGGAGCGCTTATTGGAAGTTTAATGTTAGACTTCTAGAAGATGGTATGTTTAAGGAAGCCTTTCGTGTTTTCTGGGCAAGTCTAGTAGCAAAGAAATCTTCCTTTTCTTCATCCAGCATATGGTGGGATAACATGAAATCTCAAATTCGGGTTTTTTGTCAATGTTTCCAATCACACAGCACAAACGACAAGCACATTACAATGGCCCGGTTGGAATTGGATATTCTACATTTGGAGAATAAATTGGCTCATGAAAACAATGACGCCAATTACCGGTTATTGCTTGTAAAGAAAGCTCTTTTAAGGGAGTTAGTTCAAGAGAAAGCAGCCGGAACATTAATTAGACTTAGAATACAGAATGTAAAGTTATCAGATACCCCAAACAAGTCTTTCTTTCATTTAGAATCCTTAAGCAAGCCATCACGGCTAATCTCTTCTGTTTTGGACTCAAGAGGCAACGTTGTTGTCAACGAAGATGATGTTAGAATAAACATTATTGAATTCTTTACAAAACTTTTTGAGGAGCAGACTGTTTGTAATGATACAATGATGGATTTAACCTCTCACCTCCCCTCCCTAACTGAGGCTCAACGGTTGGAGCTTGACCTACCAATCACCCTCCTTGAGCTAACCTGTGCTCTTGCTGCCATGGATTCAGGGAAAGCCCCGGGTATTGACGGTCTACCTCCCGAATTCTTTCTGACATTTTGGGACCTTTTAGGCCCCGAGTTGCTGAATGTTTTGGACACTTCTATACAGACTGGTATAATGCCGCTGAGTCTAAGAAGAGCCGTAGTGTGCTTGCTCCCGAAAACTGAAGATCCCCGACTTTTGGTGAACTGGCGACCGATCTCCCTGCTGTGCACAGACTACAAGCTTTTTTCAAAAGTACTAGCTAATCGACTAAAAAAGGTTATCGGTGATCTAGTCCTGCCAGAACAGAGTTACTGTGTTCCTGGAAGATCCATCCATGATAATATTTCTTTAATTAGAGATCTCATTGATGGTAACCGTGTTAAAGAAGACTTTGGAATGATGTCGCTTGATCTTGAAAAGGCATTTGACAGTATCGACCATAAGTTTATGCATCATGTGTTACAGGCATGCGGCCTCGGAGCAAACTTTCGTTCCTACATTTCCTTGCTATACACGGATGTATTTAGTTTAATTAAGATTAATAATGTGCTGGCTCCCCCCATCAAGGTTCGGAGAGGGGTCCGGCAAGGGTGCCCAGTCTCTGGTTTATTGTTTGCTCTTTCTTTAGAGCCTCTTCTCAATCTACTGAGAAAGAAGATTTCTGGAATAGCACTCACTCCCATGAGTGCACCGCTAACCCTATGTGCTTATGCGGATGACGTCTGCATCTTTGTAAAAGATAAGGATGATATCGATATCGTTGTTGAGTGCCTGTCAAAGTTTCACGCTGCCTCCTCTTTAAAAATCAATTGGAACAAGAGCAAGACGTTATGGATACCCTCCCTTTATCGCAACCTTCTTCAGCCTGTACCACAGCCGCCCCCATCCCTCCCCGCAGGGTTGCTGTGGGGAAGTGAGGGAATTAAGTACTTGGGCATATTCCTTGGTTCCCCACAGTATGCTCAAAGAAATTGGGACGGGGTAATTGAGCAAGTGGGAGAAAGATTGAACCGATGGAAAAGGGTTTTACCTCATTTGTCCTTCAAGGGCCGTGTGCTAGTGATCAACAACTTAGTTGCCACAATGTTGTGGCATAAGTTCATCTGCCTGCAACCGCCGGAGGCCCTACTCAAAGCACTCCAGGGCAAACTGGTGGACTTCTTCTGGGGAGGCTACCACTGGCTACGACCCGATGTGATATGTCGCCCCTCGGCTGAGGGTGGCCACAACCTCGTCGACATCAAAGCCCGCCTAATGGCCTTCCGGCTGCGGTCCATTCAACGTCTCCTCTACATGGAACATCTGCCAGGCCGGCTCCCTGCACGCCTTGTACTGCAGCGAGCGGGTAGGCTCGGGTACGGGTTTGAACTCTTTCAAATGAACCTCCAGCATGTCGACATATCGGTTCTCCCTGCTTTTTACCAAAGCCTCTTAAATGCCTGGCAGAGCCTTTCTGTGAGTCGTCAGGCGGACACATATGTAACGAAAATGCTGGCACACGAGCCTTTGTTCTATAACCCTCTCTTTCCCGACATTCCAAAGAGTCGAGATTTTTGCCAACACTTTATAGCAGCTGGTATTGTGAAGGTGCGGCATCTCCGACATGACTCAGGGTATGGTTGGAAATCCGTAAGTGAAATCGCCGACCTGACAGGGATTTGGTCCCATAGGATGATTGCAAAAATTTTGAGGAAAATGATTCAGTTGGGACGGCAACTTGGCCTAACTTGGACTCGAGGTACAGAAGAAGATCCAAATGAGCCGACAGTGCCTAAATTAATTGTTGAACCCATTCAAAATGATTTGCCCCCTGTTAGCGATGGGTCAAAGCTTTTCCAGACAATGGACAGCAAGGGCATCTACAAGATGTGCCTCAAGCTGTTAAATGGGAACCCGTCGCTAAATGGAGTTACCCGATGGAAAGGATTGTTACCCGGAGGACCCCCCTCCGAACCTATCTGGGAAGCCATGTACAGTGAGCCCACATCCAAAAGAACAGGTGATCTCCAGTGGCGTTTGGCCCACTGGATTGTTCCCTCCAACATGTTTATTAGACATTTTTCTCCTGTATCTGTTTGTTGTCCCTTCTGTGCAGTCAATGAAGATTTGTTTCATGCATTCATAGACTGTGTACGATTATTTCCTTTGTTTCATTGGTTGAATTATATTGCACACAAAATGCATATTACTTTTTCTTTGAGAAATTTCATCTTTTGTTTTGCCCCTAAACAAGATCCTGTATCTAAACTGTTTAGTTTCCTTATAGCAACTGCGAAACTTGCTGTTTATTTAACAAGAAAAGATAAACTATCTGGCAAACCGACAGAGCACTGCAATATCATGTTGTCTTTTAATGCATTGGTCTCAGCAAGATTGAAACTTGAGTTTACCTTTTCCAACGTGACCGGAAATCTTCAAAACTTTATTGATACTTGGTGTGTCGGTGGTTTTTGTGGAGTTGAAGAAAACGAATTGAAAATACTGTTATGAGATACTGATTATGTTTCTTATTTGATGATCATTTGGTGGTTCTTCTTTTTGTTGGCAGTATTGATTTGATTGTAAAACACGTATATTGTTACTTTTTATATTTTTATAATAAAAAGACTCAAAGTCAAAAAAAATAAATAAAAAGTCTCTCTCTCTCTCTCTCTCTCTCTCTGTCTCTGACGCCACCTGCTGGCCGTTTGTATGCTGGTTGTACTGTCATGGCGTCTGCTTGTGGAGGCCTGTGAGTGCTCTGTGTTGTTGCTCCATCCCCCCCCCCCCCGTTTTCCCCCCTCTGTGTCCTTGTGCCTGTTCGTGGAGTCTTCCTGGTGATTCCCATATACGTTGAGACGGGAGAGAGAGCCGGAGAGCACAGGGTGATTGCTGGTAAGGGTTCGCCGTTTTTGGGCGTCGCCCGATCGGTGTTTGCTCCTTCATCTTAAACCTCTATTTCCTTTTTTTCCTTTCGTTTATCTTTCCTTCAGTTTGTTTTGTTGCCTCCCTTTTCCGAAGTTAAGGAAATCGGAGAGGTCTGATTGCTTCCCATTCCCGGAGTTCGGGTAGGGAAGATTGTATTATATATTCACCCTCCCTGAGTTGGGGAGGGGTTGTAAGTGCAGCTGTTCCAGCATGGCAGCTGCACTATCTCGATTTACGGCCTTTCAGAGCCTGACCCGTAAGCACGGGTTCTTTTGTGTACCTCCGGAACGTGAGGTTAGTGTCGAGGACGTTGTCCTCGCAACCGGTCGTGTTGTCGGGATCGACAAGGTTGTTGCCGCTTCGCGGATGAACAAGCGGATCGTTATTTTTTTGTCCGACGTGGATTGTGTCCCACAAATTGTCGAACAGGGTTTGACAATCGATCCAGATTTATTTGTAATGATTTCCCCACTAGATAGCCCAGCGATAAAAGTCGTGATATCAAATTGCCCCCCATTTGTATCCGACGAAGTACTAATTAAAGAATTGTCCCGATATGGTACCATCGTGTCTCGTATCTCCATGATTCCCTTTGGGTCACGAAACAACGATTTAAGGCACGTGGTTTCATTCCGGCGGCAAGTGTTTATGATTTTAAAAAATTCCCAGAAGGATTTAAACCTTATAATAAAATTAAAACATCAACAGAACGAATATACAGTGTACGTGTCCACCAACGTTCTAAAATGTTTTGGCTGCGGACAATTTGGGCATGTTAAGCATGACTGCCCCCGAAAAGAGAATTCTCCACAAGTGCAACCTCCCCTCCGAACCGGGAATAAGCACCCCCCCCCACCTTCCCACCACCGATCCAAACCCTTCCACCACCGACCCAAGCCTTCCCACCACCGACCCAAGCCTTCCCACCACCGATCCAAACCCTTCCACCACCGACCCAAGCCTTCCCACCACCGACCCAAGCCTTACCACCACCGAACCAAACCTTCCCACCACCGAACCAAGCCTTCCCGCCGCCGAACCAAGCCCTCCCACCACCGACCCGAACCTTCCCACCATCGACCCAAGCCTTACCACCACTGATCCCAATCTGTCCACCACCAACCCAAGCCCTCTTACCACCAATCCAAACCCCCCCGCCGTACCCCCTTCCCCTCCCCTTGAAACAGGGGCCCCTCCCTCTACTGAAGGATCTAATTGCAGCCATCTCCTGTTAACTATAGATCTCACCCCCCAGGCGACATCGTCCAATCACAGCTTGTTGCCTGCTATAACTGATCCTACCTCTCTCGCCGTGGTAGCCGATGGGAATCCCCTCCCGATGATCACGTCCTCCCTCCCCCCCCCTCCCCCCAAACCCTTGCAATCTCTTCCCACTAACCAGGACGAGTTTCAGTTAGTCTGCCCAAAAGGAAAAAGACATCTGCAAACAACAGATGAAAACGGTCATCTCTTTAAAAAACCTACAACTGAAAACCGACAGCCCCTCCTCTCTGGCCTAGATTTGTCCCTCGTCACAGAAAATCGTTTCTCGGTATTGGAGGACATAGATGTGGATGAATCCTCGCCCTTGTCTACTGACCCAGAAACTGATATGGTTGAACCGCAAAAATTAGTACCCCCCCCCCTCCCCCCCCCTCCCCTGAAGATGGCTCATTTCTCTCCCTCCCCGTCCCCTCCCTCTATGGACTATGCCCCATCCGATAACGTGGAGGGATGTGATGACGGTGAGGAGATAAATGATGAAAACCAGTATGACACATCATCTGAGCCATCTGATATAGATGACTCTGTTAGTGAATGTGGTAGCCTTAAGGAAGAAGAAATCCCTCCAATCCCTCCCTCCGAGATAAAAAGGTTTCTTAAGGACACATTCCGAAAAAGGAATGTTGTTATAGAAACCTTTTTTCCGGAGCTACCTGATTTTATACATTCCGCTAGACTGATGGTAAAACGGCCCCACGTTTTTAATTTCAATTCCTCCCAACGTCACCGTTTAAAGAAGTGGTTGCAAAAAGCTAAGAATGAACTGCTATCAAAAAATTGAGTGGTGGTCACTCCTCCTTGTAGCTGTAATGAGTTTTTCCATTTGTAGCTTGAATATTAACGGAGGATGTAGCTCTGTCCGTAAAGTTCAAGTAAGGGATTTTTTATTACAGAAGAAAGTTGACATTGCCCTTTTACAAGAGACCCATGCCAACGACTGCTGTGTCGCAGAGTGGTGTAGGCTCTTCCCCGGCCTGTCCTTCTTTAGTAACGGTGACTCCCGTAAAGGCGGTGTCGCAATAATTCTTAGCCCTTCCTTTTCGCCTTCATCGCTTAAATTCGACGAAATACACAAGGGATCCCTAGCATCCCTAGAATTCCACTACTGTGGAAAATTCTATACTATTTTTAATATCTATGCCCCAAGTACGCCTGTAGCTCGGCGAGTTTTTTTTAATGACCTTGGGACACACCTAACGTCCCTCGACAGCCAAAACGCCCTAAAAAACCAAGACAATCATGTTTGTATTGGTGGAGATTTTAACTGCACCCTCCAACCCCAACTAGACAGGAACAGTGCAGAGCCCCATCCTGCCTCCACAATCCCTCTCACCAAATTTTAAAAACAAATGAATTTGACAGATATATGGCGGGTACAGCACCCATCAATCAGGCAATACACATGGTGTCGATGCATTCAGGGTATGTACTTGCTCGCTTGGACAAGTTTTATAATAATCCTCCACTTGAACGCCTCGTTCTGTCATCCAAAATTTGCCCATCAGGATTCTCGGACCACAGCGCAACATTTCTCAAAATTTCTGCCCCCTGCCCGAAACACAAGAGTGCTTTTTGGAAATTTAATAACAACTTACTTGATGATAGTACCTTTAAGGACATTTTTCCGGAAATTTGGAATATTCTGGTTGCCTCCCAAGGGAATTTCTCAAACCTCAGACAATGGTGGGATAATGCCAAAACGCACATCAGACTGTTCTGCCAACAATATCGTGCGTATGGTGTTCAAGAGGAAAGAAAAACCACAACTTTACTTGAAGATGAAATCCTGGAATTACAGGAACAGCTTCAGGGAACTGCAAGTGTGAGCTACCAGGGAATGAGGCAACAAATCCATGGAAAAACGGCCTTACTGAATTCCATATCCGAAAGGCGAGCACAAAATGCTTTATTGCGCCTGAAGATGAGGTACATACACGACCTTGATGCTCCAACCAAATTCTTCTTCAGCCTCCTTAAAAGGGGGGCCTCTTCGTCAATGATTACACGCTTGCTCCATGATGGGGAACTCCTTTATGAAGATGGCAGAATCAGGGAATGTGCCCGGAAACATTTTAAACAACGGTTTATGCGGCATGACATTAACCAGGATGCAATATCGGAACTTGTTTCTAACCTTCCAACATTGGCGGAGGATCAGAAGCAGCAGTTGGAGGATCCTCTTAGGTTACCTGAGCTCACCGCTGCCTTGAAGGCCTTGGAACCTGATAAAGCCCCTGGACTGGATGGGCTGACTAGTGAATTTTTCCAGTTTTTTTGGGACGCCATTGGACCTCACCTACTGCGGGTATTGAATGAATGTTTAGAGGACGGACAACTGCCGTGGAGTTGCCGGAGAGCAGTCACCACCTTAATTCCTAAGAAAGCGGACACTCAACTTATAGAGAACTGGCGTCCTATTTCTGTTTTATGTACGGATTATAAAATTTTAGCCAAAGCCTTGTCTAATCGAATAAAACCTTTTATGAATGTACTAATAGGAGAACATCAATCCTTTTGTATTCCTGGACGTACTATTTTTAATAATATCTTTCTTATCCGTGATACCATTCGGTTTTGTAACAATTTTAATATGAATGTTGGTCTGTTTTTTATTGACCAAGGAAAAGCCTTTGACTGTATTGACCACATGTACCTTTTTAGAGTTTAAGAGAATTTTGGGTTTGGACCTATTTTTATCTCGTACGTTAAACTTTTGTATTGTAATATATCCAGTGTTCTTAAAATTAATCAAGTATTGTGTAGCCCCATTGCTGTACAACGGGGAGTACGGCAATGTTGCCCGCTATCTGGACTTTTATACTCTCTTGCCATCGAACCTCTTCTGCTCCAATTACGTACGCACATTTCTGGCTTCACTGGACCAATTCCTACCACACCGCTAAAAGTCTCTGCCTATGCAGATGATGTCTGTATTTATATAAAAAATAGTGCTGACGTCACTGCGGTGGCTCAGGCACTAAAAACATATTGTCAGGCTTGTTCAGGCCAGGTAAACTGGAAGAAGAGTGAAGCCCTTTGGATAGGACCTGGAGATTGCCCGCCAATTGTCCTACCAGGAGGAGTGAACTGGCAGAAAAGTGGCATTAAATACCTCGGTATTTTCCTCGGAGACAACACCTTTGAGCAGCAGAACTGGGTGGGATTACCGGACAAGGTAATGGCAAAACTGGCCCGCTGGAAAGGACTTCTTTTTCAACTTTCGTACTGCGGAAGAACTCTCGTCATTAACAATCTTGTCGCCTCTATGCTATGGCATAAGATGATATGCCTACAACCGCCCGGGAGCCTTCTTATTACACTGCAAAAGAGCATTGTCGACTTTTTCTGGAGTGGGAAACACTGGCTCCAACCCCCCGTGGCATACTTACCACTCACTGAAGGTGGCCAAGGTCTTATTGATATCCGCAGCCGGATTATGGTCTTCCGGCTTCATATCGTGCGCCAACTTGTATATGGAGATGAAGCCCTACTCTGGAGGCCTCTGGCTAACTGCATATTGCAGCTTACATGCAAGCTGGGTTACGACCGAGAACTTTTCTTGATGAACCCTCATCAAATCGATTCATCCTTGCTGCCCACCTTTTACCAAGGGGTGATGAACGCCTGGCAAGCCCTGTCCTTTTCCCGTGAAATGGCAACATACAACATGGAAATGTTATTGAATGAGCCCCTATGCTACAACCCCTTCCTGGAAAACAGCTTGAATAATAGGGGACTCGTTCAACGTTTTGTTGATGCCAAGCTTCTGCGAGTGAAAGACCTCATGACAGAGTCTGGGAGCTGCCGGCTGAGTGCTGCCGCTGTGACACAAAAAACCGGAATAAAATCTGTCAGGATCATCTCTCGGTTCCTTCAAGGGATATCCACAACGTATCGTAATACCTGCGAGGAACTTGGCCCTTCCCCCGAGGAAACAACGGGTGACTTCCCCAAACTCCTAGTCTTCAGCCCGCCACTTAATCTGTCCCCTGGCCTGAACAGCCCTGATGATACTGCATTATCCCTTCCCGCCTTTCCAAAGAAAACTTTGTACAATGCGTACGTTAAAATTTTATACGCAAAAACATTTTCTGAGCACCCGAGGCTTCGATGGCGGGATGTTTTACCCCCAATACCACCCAATTGCCCCAATTGGCGAAGTTTTTATCTCTTGCCTACTAGTGTAGCAGCATAGCAAACCTGTTGTGCATTTTGTGATACAAGCACCAAATTTGGCACAAATGTACATTAATATGTTGCGAACATTTTCAGATATTGGGCCACTTGAAATTCCGTAATTTTTTTTTTCAAATTTTTTCAAATTTCGTAATTTTAAATTTTTCGGGTGACACCGTCACAATTTCGGTCTTCGAGGCCGGCCGATATAGTGGGGCGGCTTAGCCCAAATATTCAAAAGAATTGTGCATTTTGTGATACAAGCACCAAATTTGGCACAAATGTACATTAATATGTTGCGAACATTGTGTGGTCAGCAATGAAGACGAGAGTCTGAATTACATGTATGCAAAAGACCTTGTGAACCAGTGAAGCAAATACACGGGTAAGCATGAATTAAATCTAGGGCATGATATAATTTCCATGATGTTTACCTCTACACTCAATGGTGGAAGGAGGTAATGTTTTGATCCCAGCTTGTCTGTATGTCTGTTTGTCTGTTAGTCCACAAAATTCCAGACAAAGCTTGTAGTAGTGGTAGTTGTAGTGGTAGTGGTGATAACAGAAATTGTTATATAGAACTGAACTTATATTATTATTATATGCAGAAAATAACTTCATTTCTATATGCCCTGCAGTGGACAGGTTAATTGGTTTATGCACTGAAGGGGTCACCCTGGTGTGCACTGCTGTGTTCTGCCTCACTGAGTTGTTCAGGTATGATGTACTCAGCACAAGCTTCCGGTCGGCCCGGAGGTGGGGGTGCGGGGCCTGTCACGGAACGTCAAAACAAACGGCCTGCCGGGGCCGCCCAAAAGTCGGGCGTGAGGGGCGCGTCCACTAATGGAACGCCTCTCGCTTCCCAGATCGAGGGCCACGTGGTCAGGAGAACCTCGTCCCTTCCGGTCACACTTTGCCTATCGGCCGGCCTCGAAGACCGAAATTGTGACGGTGTCACCCGAAAAATTTGAAATTACGAAATTTGAAAAAATTTGAAAAAAAAAATTACGGAATTTCAAGTGGCCCAATATCTGAAAATGTTCGCAACATATTAATGTACATTTGTGCCAAATTTGGTGCTTGTATCACAAAATGCACAATTCTTTTGAATATTTGGGCTAAGCCGCCCCACTATACTCCAAAGTATGTTGGAGATATTCAATGGAAACTTGTACACTGGATTTTACCTTATAATGTTTTACTGAACCGGTTTTCTACTGCTAACTCTAATCTATGCCCTTTCTGTGCATCCATTGAAACCCTACCGCATATATACCTTGAGTGTGAACGATTGCAACCTCTTTTTACATTCCTTCAGGAACGCTTTGTGAAGCTTGGTTCCCTCTTCAATCACAATGTTTTTATTTATGGTGTTTTGGGACCGTCTTCCCTTAGAAATGTGGTTTTAATGAATTTTTTAATTGGCCAGGCCAAGTTTGCAATTTATAAATCCAGGAAGAAAAAAATGGGAAACGCTTCTGACTCGTCATATGATGTACTGCTCACCCTTAAGGCTCTTGTAAATGCAAGACTAAAGCTAGAATACCGGTTTTTTAAAATGAACAAGAATTTAACATGTTTTAAAGAAAAGTGGGTTTTTAATGATGTCATATGCACACTTGATGATGATGATTTGATAATAACTTTTCCTTGAGACCATTTTTATTGTGTTTTGTTTATTTATGACTGAACATAACTGATTTTCTGTACTCTTGTAATAAAAGGAAGAAACAGTCAGTCTCTCTCTCTCTCTCTCTCTGGCGCCACCTATCGGCCGTCGGTGCGTTGGGTGTAGCGTCATGGCGGCTGTGAGCAACTGCTCTGTGTTTTGGTGAGTCCGTCGTGAGGTTTCCCCCCTCTCCTGCCCTCCCCTGCCCCCCTCCCTCTCCTTTTCCATCCTGTGTGCCTTGGCATTTGCTTTCATCTGTTCTACACCTTTGCCTTCGAGAGAGAGAGGATTGAGAGCGGGCCCATTTTGGGTGCGGCCTACTGGCGTTGACGGCGCGTTGTAAGCCATTTCTGTGCTTATAATGCACGTTTATTTTTTACTTTAGTTCGTTTATTTAGGTTTGATACCCTCTTGTCCGGCTCGGACAAGCGGGGGGAGGGGGGGAGGGGGGGGGGGTATTTTCGCCGGAATGGCGAATGCACGCTCTCGTCGCGATGACTTTGAAGGCTTAACCAGGAAGCACGTGTTTGTGTGCGTGCCTCCGGATGGAGTCCCTGTCGAGGACATCATCCTCGCTGTGGGGAGCATTGTTGGGGATGAAAATATACGTGCAGCTTCGCGTATGAACCAGAAAGTGATGGTGTTCGTTTCGGATGAGGAACTCGTCCATGACGTGGTAAGTGCGGGAATAACCACGGAAAGCGGTCACTTTATGATGGCATCGCCGCTATTAACTCCCGCGACGAGAGTGGTTATTTCTAACGTACCACCATTTATCCCAAATGACAAGTTAATGACCGTGCTATCACGGTACTGTAAAATGGTATCGAGGATTTCAACAATCCCTCTTGGGTGTCGGAATGAACGTGTTAAGCACGTAATGAGCTTCCGCAGACAGGTGTATATGGTCCTTCCAGACCGTGGGGACGACACAGGCCTCAACATCACTTTCAAAATTAATTTTGAAGAGGCAAATTTCCAGCTATACGCATCGTCCACCACCTTAACATGCTTTCAGTGCGGAGCGTATGGACATTTAAAACGTTCTTGTCCCAAAGCCTCGTGTGTCAGGTGTGGCAAGACAGGTCACACTGCCATAGTGTGTAAGGAGGAGGATGCTCTGCTAATGAATACGCCCAGTGGGAGGGAGGTAAACGCTGCTCCACTAATGAATACTCCCAGTGGGAGGGAGGTTAACGTTGCTCCACTAATTGAGATTCCCAGTGGGGGGGAGGTTATCGCATTGCCACCGCCTAAAATTCCTAATGAGGGTGAATCCAGTGTTCCAAGCGTGAACGTATTTATTCCTCCTCAGCAAAATGTTGAAATGGACACTGATAGCAAAGTGGGGACGAGTAAACGAAGGGCTCCGCATGATAGTGACTCATCTGGAGCAGGTAAAAAGGTTGTGCTCGATTTGCAGGCTGTTAGTGAAAAAACTCTTCAGGATGCACCTGGAATCTCTCTGCAAAGCGCGGACCAAATAAATAAAGAGGAAAACCCAGAAAAGAGCATCAGGGTTCAGCCGCTAAAACAACGCGCTTCCATTACTCACACAGACGACGTTAATGATGTAAAAAATTCAGGCCACGATACCGTGAATGGCGCATCATTGATCCAAGCGAATGTCGCCGAACAGGCTGACATCCATAATAAATCTGCCAATATAGCAGAAAAGGGCGGAAACATAAATCCACAGGAATGTGGGAATAATGATTTCATGCCAATTGAGGAAATCAGTAATCAATGTGCTGATGTTTCCCAAACACAGCACTGCGTGGACCCCCCAGACAAGGGAAGGCTAGGTTGCATAGCAGGAGAAGAAAACGGTATTGACCCAGACCCCATTGGACCACTTTCTGATTTATCAGAATCGGAAGAGGAGGTGGAGGTAACAGCATTATCACAATTAATGCCAGATCAACCCCCAACCCCTCCCCATATTGTTCTCTCATTCCTCAATGAAACGTATAGACAGCGAAATGTCATCATTGGGGATCATTTCCCTGATTTGGCTCCCTTTATTCAGGCTGCAAAACTAGTCATAAAAAAATCTGAGGAACTAAACCTAACAAAATCGCAGTTTCATCGACTAAAGAAAATCATAACAAAGGCAAAGACTGAGTACTCACAGTGTCAGACAAAATTTACTAATGAGTGATGAAGACGCTTAATCTTGCAACACTCAATATAAATGGTGGTGGGGCCAGTCACGTCCGCCAGATCCAAGTGAATAGTTTATTCAAAAGGAAACAAGTCGATGTAATATTACTGCAAGAAACTCATATTATTGAGAAGGTTGAACATGACTGGAGCAGCATGTTCAAAGGTAAATGTTTCTTCAGTAATATGTCATCTGTATCTGCTGGAGTGGGGTTTTTGCTAAAACCAGGACTTGTACCTGAATCTTGCCTCTTTCAGGAGGTGATTCGGGGACGTTTTGCCTCCCTAGAATTGGTGATCAATAGCCTGAAGCTTATTATTTTTAATGTATATGCACCAAGCGAGAGTACTGTGGAAGTGTAACTCAGTGTAACTTATTAATTGGCACTGGTAACTTATTAATTAACACTGGTAACGAAGCAGATACATTTTACCTGCAAACTCTGTGAAAAACGAGTTCGTAATTGAGTCAGGAATGTGCCCGAACATGGTAATCTCTTGTCCACCTGGTCACAGCCCGTGGCTGGAGCACCCCCCTATCGTTTGGTAAACGGAACTCACAGCAGGAGGGGAGCGAGCTGATGCCAGGACTTGGTGCATGCATGACCTCGGGGCATTAGCGGAGAAAGGATTAACGTTCAGCGGACAGGGGATTAAGTCCAGTTTGTCCATATAAACGAGAGCAAACGTTGAGTCAAGGAAACTTGTGAGCAGAAGCTCTGACCGACGGAACGGACGAGGACTCATCATCAGACCCTCTGCCTGACGGGAGTGGCGGAGGAACATCGGCCGAACGAGAAGGACCATGCGAAAAGAGTTAACCTGGTCCATTGAATTAAGCGGTATTATTTGGTAATTGGAATGAAGTGAAGAACCAGTTAATAAACCAGACCTTTTGTAAAACCTGTGTCCGGTCATTGGAGTCTTGAGTCTCCCCCAATACTTCCCCTACAATTTGGAGGCACCGCTGACATCAATTGTACAAACAAGTCTTTAAAAGGTGAGTGTGGCTTGTTTTTGTCCAATATGATTTACGAACTTGGAAATAGTTTTGTACATACATGGGGGAGGAGGTGGTTCTGGGGGTTCCGTGCGCACCGATGCCGCGATAGGTGGCGTGACCCATCACGAATGGTACTTCGATAAACGACTGTAGCTATTATTCGTGTTTTCCTAAATGATTTCTGTAAATACGTATTTTTTGCGCTGTCTAAATAAAATGCACCAGGTCGGCGCTGGTCATTAAAGGCCTTACTGTGACCTGGGAGCAAACGGAGCATGCGTGCACCATGCGACCATTTGCTTCCAAGACGTGTAAGGCCGGTACACTCGTTTACACACCCGTACACGTGTAAAGTAGTTGTTTTTTTTTTGCACTTGTTCAAAGCACGCGACTTGCTCGGCGTGCGACAGGGAGCCGGGAAATGGAATTATATTTATATATAGATATTTTTACCTCATTCCAATTTATGGTATTGCGACAAAACGGCTTATATCTTTGGAACGACTGGTCGGATTTAGACAAATTAAACGGAATTGTGTAGGACGAAAGCCGTGGGTCCAAAGTAAAAAAAAAAAAAAAAAAAAAAAAAAAGAGGGTGGAGGAGAGAATTTTTTTTTTTCAGTTTTCCCGCCATGTCTAAAACTCGTTCGATCAACAAATAAATTCATGACAGAATACCCCACCTCATGCCGGTCCAGAATTATTGTGAAAGATGGCGATTGGATGAAAATTGCATACCAACACTCCCTCACTGTCCCTCACTGTCCCTCATTGTCCCTCATGTCCATTCCGGCACCCTGTCTCTTGCTCCCGCTCCTTCTCCCTCCCCTCCCTCTAGTTCCCATAGGCGGACGTTTTGCGAGAAGCAAAGCGTTTTGCAGGAAGCTTCCAGGAAGCTTCCAGGAAGCAAAGCCAGGGCTGTTGCTTTTTGTGTATTTTCTCTGCGCCCCATACTCGCAGATTTGGTTGGTACAAATATTTTATTGAAAGGTGAAAGATACTTTTGTGGGAAGCAATGGCAGACCACCCATTGTCACCACTTTCATGAGCTCAGAGAAATAAAAAAATTCCAAATTCCACTCTGATGGCTCAGTGGAAATCGGCAGCAGAGTGGGAATCGGCAGACAATGGAACAGCTAGCGACGAGTGTTTGTGAGTAACAACCACCCTCTGGTCGAGGCTCATAGGAGGGGTGATGCTTACTGATTCGGCACGCTTACAATAGATATTAATGGCGAAGGTTGTGGTTGGTTCGATTTAGCGAAATGGACGTTCTTTGAACGGGTTAAATGAGAATTTTCATATTGGATGTCAAAGCAACGAAGAGTTTTGTGGGATTATGGGGTCATATCGCGACATCATGGAAAAGCTGGTGTAAATGGTGGGATGTCAGAGGTAATGGTGTGGTTTAATGTTCACACTGTTTTGGAAAATAATGCTCGATGCAACATGATCCTAAAAAGAACCCATCCCTACATCTAAGGATCAGGAAGGGAAGGAATGGAAAATTTGAAGTATTAAAGTTACGGAACTCAAAATGTCTGGGTTTGGATGTAGTCATTAAAGGATTGAGTCGTTCATTGGTTTGATGATGGTCCTAATATTTTGATAAATGATTGATAATGGTCCTGGTAATTTTAGTCCTAGGAATAATATTGCTAGTGTTTTGTCTGAAGATTTTAATGGGATTTTAATAAGATTTTAATGGGATTTTAATAAGATTTTAATGGGATTTTAATAAGATTTTAATGGGATTTTAATAGGATTTTAATGGGATTTAATGGGATTTTAATGGGATAAATTGGGAACATTCAAATGTTGGGTTGTGCTAACGTTTCCACAACGTCGCTACAACGTTTCACTTTCGTTGTGGCAACGTTTTGCTCCAACGTTTTGGGAACATTCAAATGTTGTGTTTTGCTAACGTTTCCACAACGTCGCTACAACGTTTCACTTTCGTTGTGGCAACGTTTTGCTCCAACGTTTTGGGAACATTCAAATGTTGTGTTTTGCTAACGTTTCCACAACGTCGCTACAACGTTTCACTTTCGTTGTTGCAACGTTTTGCTCCAACGTTTTGGGAACATTCAAATGTTGTGTTTTGCTAACGTTTCCACAACGTCGCTACAACGTTTCACTTTCGTTGTGGCAACGTTTTGCTCCAACGTTTTGGGAACATTCAAATGTTGTGTTTTGCTAACGTTTCCACAACGTCGCTACAACGTTTCACTTTCGTTGTTGCAACGTTTTGCTCCAACGTTTTGGGAACATTCAAATGTTGTGTTTTGCTGACGTTTCCACAACGTCGCTACAACGTTTCACTTTCGTTGTTGCAACGTTTTGCTCCAACGTTTTGGGAACATTCAAATGTTATGTTTTGCTGACGTTTCCACAACGTCGCTACAACGTTTCACTTTCGTTGTTGCAACGTTTTGCTCCAACGTGTTGGGAACATTCAAATGTTGTGTTTTGCTGACGTTTCCACAACGTCACTACAACGTTTCACTTTCGTTGTTGCAACGTTTTGCTCCAACGTTTTGGGAACATTCAAATGTTATGTTTTGCTGACGTTTGCACAACGTCGCTACAACGTTTCACTTTCGTTGTTGCAACGTTTTGCTCCAACGTTTTGGGGACACTCAAATGTTAAGTAAATCGGATAAGAATTCACGAGTTATTTCACGAGTTATTCACGAGGTAATTACAGTAATTACAGTTCCGGTAATTACAGTAATTACAGTAATCATTACAGTAATTGCAGTAATCTTATTACAGTAATTACATTACATTAACTCAGGCACCTTTTGAGTAAGGAAGCTGATATTTGGACATGACACTGACCAAGTGATGTGGCTGTCAAGGAAAATTTTGATTTATTGATTAATCATTTAATAAATGAACTCGTTGATTTATAAATGACTTATTTAATTAAAAGTCCTCAGAGATACATCTTCGGATGAAATACTTGCAGATTGGTTATGCTATGAGCCAATTGATTAAGGAAAATATTTTGTGATGGCCATATTGGCAATTTCGTGGCCATATTCGTGGCAACTCAGTTAGTGCCACTGCACCTTTAAAATGCATCCCTGCGTTCATTTTTCGATCGATTGAGTTGAAATTTTGAACAATCGGATCTGGACTGTCGTTGTTAACGACTCTAGCACGCACTCGTCCAATCAGGATGGAGCGGTATGGTCCCCGGATCATCACTGCCCGCAGTTTTTAATTAATTTTACTTTTTCTCTTGGTCATATAATTTTGAAGACATGCATGTCATGATAGAGGAAATGTTTGTTCTGTTAAACGGAATAAATGTTGTTTATTTGTGTGGGTGTGTATTTTTGTGTATTTTGGATATATTTTCACGACTAATTCCAGTTATCGTCCTGCAAAATGTCTGCTCGTTCTTTTTCCTTTGAGTCGTAAATTCCTGTTGAATTCTCATTAAAATGCGGAATTAAGTACGCTGTGTGATGATGGAGATCCTTGATGACGAATCAGGAATAGTGAATGAGCAAACAAATATCACGGATGGTACACCGGATAAGGAAAATGTAGATGAAACCCCTTTTGCTCAGGTGCTGTGCAGCGGTGCACAAAGATCCATATGAGCGGGGCCTGGGTGCTGTGTAATTAGTACACAAAGAACCAATTACTAGGGTGCTGAATAAACACAAAGATCCATTTTTTTGAGCTGGTTCTCCCGGTGCTGTGATTTATTCAAAGAACCAAATTTTGTAAGAATTAAGATATGATTTGTCGACATTATAAATACTTTAATATATGTAACGATTTTTGTAACGATCGTCCTGCAAAAGGTCTGCTCGTTCTTTTTCCTTTGAGTCATAAATTCCTGTTGAATTCTCATTAAAATGCGGAATTAAGTACGCTGTGTGATGATGGAGATCCTTGATGACGAATCAGGAATAGTGAATGAGCAAACAAATATCACGGATGGTACATTGAATGATATGATTGGATATTCTTGCCATTTTTTTATGGATTGGATATTCTTCACATTTATGGAAGAAGTTGAATGATATGATTGGATATTCTTGTCTCACGAATGAAGGATGAGTTGCCTTTAGTGGTTGCAAAGAAAATTTGTGGAGACCAGGCAAAATGGGGAAATATGTCAGAAATGACCCTAGGACAGGACGGTGATTCATCAATTGACATGAGGTACGAACCAGAGGTGACGACCGATGAGATTCGATCTCAGTCAATGGATGGACCTGTCCTGACATCATTGGGGAAAGGACTTATGCAAGGAGTCATTCAAAATGATTAATTTGATTTATTGATGAATATTGATGAATTAATTGAAATTGAATAATTGATTGAATTGTTGATTGATTGAATCTAATTGATTGAATTTAATTGAATAAATTTAACTGAATAAATTGAACTGAATAAATTGAATTGAATATATTGATTGTTTGATTGATGAAAATGCGGTCTCAAGAAAGAAGCTTTGATATCTTTGCGAGATATTATCAATGTGGAGACAACCTGGGAAAATTGAGCAAGGTGGTGAGTTTATATACAGATATATATGTGCCGTTACCATTGTGTGATTTCCCCGTCAACAGAGCGGACACCTGAGGATTCACCCATTTCATACTGACCCTCCGGCTCATCTGCAAATACTGATCTGTGAGATTGGATTGTGCAAAAGCCACAGCTGAGGGAGATTCTCTGGAAATCACCGTGTGAACAGGTGGAGAGATCCTTCCTGGAGGTACGAGTGAAGCTTTAGAGGAACCTGGAACAAGCTACAACACATCCAACGCTACTTTGATAAAAGGCAGAATGGGAAATGGAGCCTGCAAGAATACACAAGGACAACCAGAGATTCCACAAAAAGGTACTTGTACACATCATATGTACGACCGTTATGGTGCCGAAGCTATAAGGCAGGTCGAGAATTGGTATTTGTGGACAAAGGGACATGATGAGGAGTTTCCAAGAGATGGTACATTTGAGCGAAGTCGATTGGAAAGATTGGAACAAAGATTGAAAGCCAGGAAGAGACAGAATCTAACGGTAGACTGGCTTGCATTCCATCTTTGGGATGGTGAATCCAGACAACGGGAACAGCAAGAACGGATAACGGATCTAGAACTTAAAATAAAAAGGATACAGGATACAGAGGAGGAGACAAATGCACAACTGCCCTCGAAATTAGGAATGAAAGTGACAGTTGTCCCATCTGATTTCCAGTTGTCTCCCCAAAAAGGACGGTACAGAGAATTTTTTCGTGTTTCAGGAGATAACGAGAGATTGCAGTGGCAACTCAGGGATGTAGAGATGCAGCCCAGCAATACAAGTGCACAGGTGCACAGATCAGGCAACGACAGAAACCGGTGTTTCGAGTGTGGAAAGATGGGACATTGGAGAAGAAGATGTCCGTATGTCAACAGGAAGACAAGTTCATGGGGCAAACCAAGATCAAGGGTACCAGTGCTTACCGGTACCTCAGACAATGATTAGGCCTTCATTACGACAAATCCCAAATGACGATTGGCCTCAACAAATTAGATTACTGGACAAACATGAATAACTGTCGATGATTCTTGGGTCTGAAAAGTTTTCGGAGCAAGAATTATTCATTTTTTTCTTTTGCTTGTAAGCAAATTAGTAATTAATTGATCACATGCCGAAATTGGATCTTTTATGTTGGGCACACAATTTTAAATTTACAAAGTTGGAACAATTGCTTTGCAAATTTTTGAAACCAAGTGACAAGGGTCACATGATGATCAGGTGGGAATTTCGGACTAGTGTTCCGCATGATTGATAGGTCAGTGGTCGACTGACATGCAAATGGGTGTGTAGTCAAATTTGGATAAATTATGGTGGGAACTGAAAGGGTAATTTCAATGTGACATCATAGGGCAAGGCAAACTGTGGCAAGGCAAACTATTGGATGGGAAAATTAGATCTGGCTATAGAATAAATTTATTGACCCCTTGAAGTTAATTCTTCGAATCATCGTTTCACTGGCATTTTTGTTCAAATTGGAAATAGTTTGGTAGAGCTTTGGTTAAAACCTTTGGTTGCGGTATCTTGGAACGAAATGACAAACCATAGGATATTGATAAGAATAGGAAAAATATGGACCCAAAATAGAAAGTTGGATTCATGCCCCTCGTTGCAAACAAGCACATGGGGCTAAGGTGGACGATCCCACAGAAAATGAGGCTGCACCTAGCAGCCCAGCAGAACATTCAGTGGCAGATAAATGATAGTTGTGATTTACAGTCATTTGAATTACATTTTAACACCCCTTGCATTGATAAACATTACATTTTCAACATGTGATATCCCTACTTGGGATAGTGACATTTATTTGCCTACATGACATACAATTACCGGCTGATATTAATACAACATGAGTAAAAAAAAATTGTATCACAACTACACTCATGACCAAGGGGATTGAGTTCAACCCCGGGAGATAGGGGGATCAGGGTAAGACAAATAATCTGATTTATGCTACATATTAAGGGATTTTTCTTTATTTACCTGTTAGGAAGCTTACAAAGGTTAGGAAGTTTGGTATATAATGTTGAATGTCATGGACATATAATTATGTTAGAGGTGTGAACATATACAAGGGGTAGCTCACATGTTTTACAGATGGCTACAGGTGGGACAAAGGGAAAGACCTTATCAAGACAAGCCGACAAATCAGGGGAAAACAGAGACTTCTACTTCGGATACTCCTTGAAAATGGTGATATTCATCCTAGGAATGAGTTCTCTTGTAGTGGGGACTCTGTGTTGCATACATTGTTTCGGGGTAATAAGAGAACAAAACGCAACATTGGTGGCCGACATACAGATATATGATTATGCGGGACGACATAAGCAAAAAAGAAGTTTAATGGAAGATAGGGACACACCTTTAGAACCCGATGGATTACACGGGATTAATACTTTTTTACATTTAGCCCACACAAGGGCTGATATAGCAAATGAAAGTAATTGTTGGATATGCACACAAATGCCGCATTCTAGTGAGAACGGAGTACCATTGGAGGCAGTTCCTTTTGGTTGGGATGAATTATGTAGTCGCTTCCCACAGAGGTTGGTAGCAACAATACGACCTGATTTACCAATGTCGATGATGCTAGGGGATGCTAGTTGGGAAAAAGGGGGATATCAATGTGAGGAATTTGAAGACAGTTATAGGCCTAAATATGACAATGAAGTTATGCCCCCTTACGTAACTATTCAACAACAAATAAAAGGGCTCCTATGTTTCATCCGACATCGAACCACAGAGAATAATAAGTTGATGGGAAACTCCACCTGCCACCATTATAGTTACGAGTTGGGCTATATGAGATTGCTTGTCCCAGTAAAGGACACTAGCTTAAAGATGATATCTTTGTATTGGGAAGGAACTTGGATGTCAGATACGACATGGACCTATAATAATACATATTTTATATGTGGACACAAGGCGTATGCGTATCTCCCACTGACATGGTCAGGATCATGTTTTCTTGGGTTTGTGCTTCCACACATGTGCCTGTTAACAAAGTCACCAACGCATATCCTGCATTCTAGGCAGAAAAGAACTATTAGCATGGGGGAATGGATTGGAATGGTAATATTTCCATTTTATGGAACCTGGAAGGCAGGGCGAGAACTCAGGCACATGGCATTGGCTATGGAGAAGTTGGCAAATAAAACAGCAAGTGGATTGGAAAAACTTACAAGAGAGCTGGCAGCAACAAGAACGATGGCATTACAAAATCGTATGGCATTAGATATGCTGTTAGCAGAAAAAGGAGGTACATGTGCAGTCATTGGTACAGATTGCTGTACGTACATACCTGATGAGTCAGAAGAAATTTATAACATAGCCGATACAATCAGACAAGAGGGAGCAAGATACCACGATTATATAAAAGGGGGTGCCTTTGCATGGTTGGGAAACACATTTGGAGGGGCGGGAGCTAAGATACTCCAATATTTGTTTGTTGGTTTAGTAGTTATATTGGCAATTGTTTTAGTGGTGGCTTGCTTGAAAGCCTTAGTGACGGTGTGTTTGAATAAGGTAACCAACAACACGATGATAACGCATGAAGTGACAAATGAGGAAAGAAATGTGGAACCAGAAAAGGAAGACGTTTATGGCGACATAAATACTGAGATTAAAAGATTAAATCAAGTGATGTTGCAAATGAATACAGTAGAATTAAGATAATGGCATAACGACAATGTTATGAGTTGTGTCAATTACAATATCAGTGAACTCATATCACCACGAGTGACACACTGTTAGGAAAAAAAAGAAAAAAAGGAAAAAGAAAAGTGGAGAGGAATTATGGTAATAATACATTATGCTTAATTTGTTGGTTTGGGAAAATTGTTGTTGGGAATTAGATATTCCCGTTTGTGATTGTAATCATATACAATTTATTTTCTTAGAGTAGTGCTAAAATACCTGCATGAGTTAATTTTTGAACTATATTAACCTGAAAGCAATTGTGGATGCTATTCTTAGTTTAGTAGTGAAATACATACCTGATTGAATATTATTTGTGTGACGCATATAAATGAATATAACTTTTTGAATGTGTTAAGGAAAAACAACAAATTGTTGAATGTGAAACTGTCGGAAGATATACATGATTATGCTGATTTCATGGTAAGATGTACCCTATCTGATTCAGTGTGTGCGGAAAGCAGATTCAGATGTGACTGAGCATAAGGATAAGACGAGATCACATTTTGAAGGGAGTGCTAACGGAATTGGGAAGAAGTTCGAGAAAGAAAATTTGTGGCTAAAAATGAAGTTAATCATGGCATACACCCTCTTTCTCAAAGAATGATGAAGACATTCTCCCGTGTAACTTGGAGATGAATGCTTACCTTCACCAAGGAAATTAATGTGACCATTTGCCTGGATCACACTGCAACATATGAAAGAAAGGCGATCACTTACTCTTGTTCGAAGGCTTCGAACATTCATCACATCAGAAGTTGCAGGACAACGACATTTTACCTGCAACCTCTGTGAAATGCGGGGACATATGTTATTACTTCACCAACTTCCGGGGAGCCAGCATGGAGCTGCAAACCAATGGCTGTGCCTTTTCACAACAGCTGTGCGTGATTCTGCGGGCCACTCCTGGTATGGACCATGGATGACCTGAACACCATGGTCCCAACATCATTGTGGATGCATCCGGCATCCCTGTTCCACGTCTTGCTGGCCAATCAACGTCACACCAATACTTGCTGCCCACTCACAATGAGGGAGGAGGCAAGTCGACTACAACTGGGTGAAGGCCTTGTTCAGGAATTACAATGGTTTACAGCAAAAAGTGGCAAGAATGCTACAAGGAGAGCAGGGTCAGTCTATGACTCCGCAATGTTACCACAACAGCGAAATCCTACACGAAGTAGTGCAGGAGCTATGAAGACATTAGGAGAAAATGTTTCATACCTGAATTCAAACACAAGTGATCAGCCCTTCCTTTCAAACAAAGTCAACATTTGTGTGGAGGCAAACGTTTTTGCCAGATGGTGCAGATGCTTTACAAAACTTGAAAATGAAGTGAAATTGTTGTATCTTGGTGATGGTGAAGTGTTGTTTTGAAAATATATTTGTGATGCAAATGCAATAGATTGAACAATATGGAAGGAGCCAATGACCAACGAAATGTCTTGTGATTCTTGCAGGATGACGGTGTATGCCTAAGGGAATTGGATTACCAAAGTTATGATTATTTACTTATACTCGTAATGATGTTTACTTGCAGTGATTGATTATTTACTTATACTCGTAATGATGTTTACTTGCAGTGATTGATTATTTACTTATACTTGTAATGATGTTTACTTGTAGTGATTGACTGTTTACTTATATTGATGTTTAGATTAATGGTTAATATAAACAAAAACAAAAAGATGAGGGAATTGTGGAAGTGTAACTCAGTGTAACTTATTAATTGGCACTGGTAACTTATTAATTAACACTGGTAACGAAGCAGATACATTTTACCTGCAAACTCTGTGAAAAACGAGTTCGTAATTGAGTCAGGAATGTGCCCGAACATGGTAATCTCTTGTCCACCTGGTCACAGCCCGTGGCTGGAGCACCCCCCTATCGTTTGGTAAACGGAACTCACAGCAGGAGGGGAGCGAGCTGATGCCAGGACTTGGTGCATGCATGACCTCGGGGCATTAGCGGAGAAAGGATTAACGTTCAGCGGACAGGGGATTAAGTCCAGTTTGTCCATATAAACGAGAGCAAACGTTGAGTCAAGGAAACTTGTGAGCAGAAGCTCTGACCGACGGAACGGACGAGGACTCATCATCAGACCCTCTGCCCGACGGGAGTGGCGGAGGAACATCGGCCGAACGAGAAGGACCATGCGAAAAGAGTTAACCTGGTCCATTGAATTAAGCGGTATTATTTGGTAATTGGAATGAAGTGAAGAACCAGTTAATAAACCAGACCTTTTGTAAAACCTGTGTCCGGTCATTGGAGTCTTGAGTCTCCCCCAATACTTCCCCTACAGTACTGACCGTAAAGCCTTCTTTACTGAAGTGATAAACCATTAAATTTGTTTGACCCAAATCAGTGCATATGCATGGGGGGAGATTTCAATTGTACGCTAGAGCCCAAAATAGACAGAAATTCACCGGAACCACATCCCGAGTCCCATGGTGACCTCTCCCAGTTCCTTTCAGGTGGGGCTTTTTTGGATGTATGGCGATTGATGCACCCAAATGACCGGCAGTTTACATGGTGTCGATGCTCCAATGGCCAAGTATCCTTAGCGAGGCTTGACCGCTGGTACATCACCCCACGATTAAGGAATATTGTAACCTCCTCAACTATTACCCCTTCCATCTTCTCTGACCACCACATGGTCACGATGGGCCTATCTTTCCCACAATTCAAACGGAGGAGCGCCTATTGGAAATTCAATACAAGCCTTTTGGATGATACCCTGTTTAAGGAAGCCTTTCGCATCCTATGGATAGCAATAGTTGGAAAAAAGCCCCTCTTTGCTTCCACTAACCTTTGGTGGGATAATATGAAAACTCATATACGACTGTTTTGTCAACAGTTTAATTCCCACATCACTCATGAAAATCAAATCACATTGGCACGGTTGGAAACCGAAATTCTAAAACTACAAAACAAAATGGCAGAGCAGGAAAATGAGACAAATTATAAATTGCTCCTTGAAAAAAGGACCCAACTCCGGGAACTATTACAGGAGAAGGCTGCAGGACTACTAGTTAGACTGAGAGTAAAAAGCATTAAAGTATCAGATAGTCCTAGCAAAGCCTTCTTTCACTTAGAAGCTGAAACGAAGCCTCCCCTGCTTATTTTATCAGTTAAGGACCCCAGTGGGAATGAAATTACAAGTTCTGATGGGGTAAAAATCACTATTAGAAAGTATTATTCTGAACTATTTGCTAAAAAAGATATATATGAGGATAAAATAAAATGTTTTACCTCCCATCTCCCAACCCTAACTGAGACTCAACGCCTGGAGCTGGATGTGCCTTTAAGCCTTGATGAATTACAGCGTGCCCTGGTTGGAATGGAATCTGGAAAGGCTCCGGGAATTGATGGCCTGCCAGCTGAGTTTTACATGGAATTTTGGGACATTTTGGGCCCAGAACTATTGATTGTAATCCAAGAATCCTTGCGAAAAGGTGTAATGCCACTAAGCCTAAGGAGAGCAGTGGTGAGTCTTCTCCCAAAGTCAGGAGACCTCCGGCGGATGGAGAATTGGAGACCGGTTTCAATAATGTGTACTGACTATAAATTGTTTTCGAAAGCAATGGCAAATCGTTTAAAAAAAGTCATTGGTGATCTGGTTTTACCTGATCAGACATTCTGCATCCCCAGTCGTTCGATTTACGACAACATTTTTTTCGTGCCGGATTTAATGTATGCTCGCCATGACCAAAATGATTTTGGAATATGTTTTCTAGACTTTGAAAAAGCCTTTGACAGCATTGACCATGTTTTCTTGTGCCATGTTCTTGAAGCATGTGGGTTTGGGGTAATTTTCAGGGCCTTTATAACTCTATTGTACACTGACATCTCCAGTGTAATTAAGGTGAACAATGAACTGGTTCCCCCCATAAAGGTTCAGAGGGGGGTACGGCAGGGTTGCCCAGTCTCAGGTTTGCTTTTTGCGTTAGCAATGGAGCCATTTCTTTGCACACTGAGAAAGAATATCTCTGGCCTGACCTGTTTTCCTGGAAGCCCACCAATGACTATATCGGCCTATGCAGATGATGTTTGCGTCATTATAAAAAACCACCAAGACATTGTTGCTCTTGTAAAGTCCTTAAGAACCTTTTTCATGGCTTCATCTCTGAAGGTTAATTGGACGAAAAGCAAAGCTCTTTGGGTGCCATACCTTAATAGCTGCCTACCTGTCTCAACACATCTGCCTGTTCTTCCAGAAAACTTGGAGTGGAAAACAGATGGTGTTGATTACCTTGGTGTGTCCCTGGGCTCTACACAATTTGAGAAAAGGAATTGGGAAGGTGTGACTGGAGAAATAGACAGGAGGCTGAACCTGTGGAAAAGAGCCCTACCGCACCTCTCATTTAAGGGCCGAGTCTTAGTGGCAAACAACTTGGTTGCTACAACGTTGTGGCATCGCTTTATTTGCCTGCAACCACCAGAAGTGCTGCTGGACAGGATACAGGCCAAACTTGTGGACTTTTTTTGGGGAGGCCATCATTGGCTGCGGCCAAGTGTAATATGCCTTACTTCATCTGAAGGTGTCAGAGCCTTGTTCACGTGAGATCCCGTCTCATGGCTTTTCGCCTGTGCTCCATTCAACGCCTCCTATTTGGTGAAAACCTGCCAAACCATGCCTTGGCTTGCCATATTTTACAGCAGGCGGGTAGACTCGGCTATGGTCTCGATGTATTCCTGACTCACCTCAAGTACGTGAATACATCAACGCTCCCCATATTTTACCAGAGCCTTCTCAGTGCCTGGGAAAGACTTTCCGTGAGCCGTAAAGCGGACACTTACTCCCCAGGGATGTTCGAGGTTGAACCCCTGTTCTTCAATCCTCTCTTCCCTGATGTTCTCAAGAGTCGTCATTTGTGCCAACGCTTTATTGAGGCAGGCATAAACAAAGTATGGCACCTTCGGCCAAACTCCGGTGTCGGGTGGAGGAATGTGGAGGAAATTTCAACCTTGACGGCGATTCGGTCCAAGAGGACAATTGGAACGATTTTGAGGAAAGTTGTTCAAAAACGTCATCAGCTACAGAAACTTTGGACTTGGAATACTTTTGGACACCCCAACGAGTCCCCGTTTCCGAAACTGATTTTTGACTGCTTTCCCAAGGAACTTCCACCTGTTAGCACAGGGACAAGTGTATTGCATGCTGAGAGCAGCAAGAGCCTGTATAGGTGGTGGTTATCTCAAGTTCTTGGTATTCCTCCGCTAAATGGAGTAGCACGATGGAAGAGGCTACTCCCTGCCGGGCCCCCCAATGAACCTGTATGGGAATCAATGTATAGTAAGCTGATCAACAAAAGAACAGGTGATCTTCAGTGGCGCCTTGCCCACTGGATCATCCCATGTAATACATATGTATGGAACTTTGCCCCAATATCTGCATGTTGCCCCTTTTGTTCTGTAAATGAGGATGTTTTTCATTTTTTTATTGGTTGTGAAAGACTTTTTCCTTTATTTGAATGGTTAGACTTTGTGTCGTTCAAAATGAATTTCAGATTTACTTTTCGATCCTTTATTTTTGGGCTCAAAAAGAGACGGCAACACAACAAGGAATATGAACTGTTGTGCTTTTTTGTAGCTACAGCAAAGCTTGCTACTTACCTGTCCAGAAAGGAGGAGCGGAATGGTAAGCCCATTCATCAATGCAAGGTCATGACGTTTTTCAATGCACTGTGTGCTGCAAGGCTAAAACATGAGTTTGAGTTTTCCAAGAGCATGGGCGAAATTGATGGATTTGTGGAAAAATGGTGTTTGAAAAGTGTCTGTGAAGTCCGCCAAAACGAGTTGGTATTATTTTTCTCTTGATTGTTCATAATTTCTACAATTCATAGTATTGCTGCAGAAGATTGCATTTGTTTTTGGTAAAAGTTGATCTGATCAACGCATATATCTGTATTGTTTCCTCGCTTCATCGTTTTCTCTTGTTTTTGGCTTTGTTGATTTTATACACTGTACATCCATGCACTTTATAATTTTTGGAATAAAAGGACGTCAAAAGTCAAAGTCTCTCTCTCTCTCTCTCTCTCTCTCTCTCTCTCTCTCGCCCCCTGCTGGCCGTTAGCTGTTGGGCGTGGCAAGATGGCAGCCGTGCATGTGTGGTGAGGTGTGAGTTGCTCCAACCTTTGATCTTTCTACCCCCCCCCCCCTTGCTCGTTGTCTTTCTTAATTTCTGTTCTTCCACTTTTCTTTCTTATCCTCACGTTTGTCTACTCTCTGTCTGCCCCCACCACCCCAGTTCAACAACCCGCTGCTGCAACTCCTCATCCTACCCGTTCTGCCCTCCCTCTGCCTGCCCCCCCCACACCCCTCCCTTCCCCCCCCCACACCCCTCCCTTCCCCCACACACCCCTCCCTTCCCCCACATACCCCCCCTTCCCCCCTATTACATCCCTCGCATGTGTTGCTGTCTCGATTCTTTCTCTTCTAGCTTTTTCTAGAGTCCCTGTATAAAGAGAGTTGCGCCATGCGCTGACCCGAGATTTCTGGTCACGTGATTTTGTGGCGCCATTTTGTGTCTAACTTCACCATGCGTGAACGTCAGCTTGGTACGGGAATGTTGTTTATTGCCAAACAAAATGACTGGTTGTTCTGCTTTTGGTTGTTCAAACCAATCTGGGAAATATAAGATGTATAGATTTCCAAGTGATAAAGTCAGAAGACAAATTTGGGAAGCGAAAGTCAGACGAAAGAGCTGGAAAGCGATCGACTCCTCGAGACTCTGCCAGGTAGGCCCACGCCGCTTGATGATTGATGTTCAAAAGCAATTCTATCTGCTCGGTTTTTTTTTGGTTGTCTGTCCGTTGAAAACCCTTTTAAAGGGAAGTGATTTGTGTTTGTTTATAATCTTCAAGGAGCTGACCAAAAATGCATTTCCGTGGGAAGAACCCTGCTCAATTTTTTTCGGGTAGTCCTAGTGGACCGCATATTGTCATTGATTGATGAAATGTCCCGGTACAGTGATATTGCCTGGTCTGCGGTTGGGTAGTCTGCGGGCAATGTCACTGTACTTTTTCAGAGGGAATTAATTTTGATTTTATAGGGGTGGGAAACCCATGGTCCGTTTTGTTTTCAGTTGTCTGTCCGACTGTCCGTCCATTCAAAACTTATTCCGAGGCAAGTTATTTTTTTGGTTTAAAATCTTTAGCCTAATCGGCAATCATAAAAGCAATTTTAGGGGGGGACCTGCTCAATTTTTTTGCGGGTTGTGCAGCCATCCATACATCCAAAATTTGATGAGTTATTGTTTGCTTTGTACAGTGCTCATGCGTCTTGTGGCATATTTGCTCAAATATTTCCCACCCCGGGATTTATGGCCAAATTGTAGTGATGGAAGATTTTGGACATTGGACAATCCCTATATATTTAACCGGGTGACAGCCATCGTTCCCAAAACATACAATATTTCTCGGTGATTAATGCAGTAAAACAGGTGTATTTGTGTACCCACATTTAAAACTGGCTCAACTTTCAAAAGCTGTTATCCCTGTTTGATATCAATATACATGTGGTCGATAGAGCTAGCGATTTGTCTGGCCATCTTCCGGAAGATTGTCCATGTGATTTTCTGTTGTGGAAGTACTAGTACATGACAGCTCATTAAAATTAAACTGTGTTGTGTTAGAATAAAAATTTCAATAAATAAATACATCAAGGACACTCATTGTATGATTGCAGGAACATTTCGATGTGAATCAGTTTGAGAGGGGGCGAGCTGATGACAAAAAGAGGTCGAAGTGCTCTGCAGTTCCAACAATATTTAGCTACCGGAAACCCGTGAAGCTGCGCAACTCCCCCAAGAAGCGTGGACCGTCCAGAACTGAGAGACTACATCTACCAAACTTGTCCGACCACACCTACTCCACTCATGAACGTATTGACTCCTCAAATGAATCTCAATGTAAGAATTGTTTTATTTATTACAAAATCATGGCAGGACATGTTCAATCAATGACATATTTTAAACGATTACAAAATGACAGGCATGTGCTTGTCTATATTTGTATAGCTCTTTGAACTATAATTGTACGTTCAGATTATGATGACTATCTTCCTGTTGCCATTTTATTTTTACATTATTCTAAATATTTTGCAAAATTAAATTGTAAAAAAATTGTGTTATATTTAACGTTAAGTATAAAATTATCTTTCTCGATTACAACATTTATCTACAGAATACTGAGCAATTGTACATACCAATTTTCCAGTTGGCCATTAATTGTATATGTGCTCTTTTGTAGCTGAGAGTGAACCTATGGACACTGATACACAAGAGGGCCAAGATACTAGTGATTCTATTGAAGAACGGCTGCTGAGATTGGAGGAGAAAATGATTGCAACCCCATATCGCGAATGTACATGTATATCTAATCCGACACACTTAGACACAAAATGGCGTCCAAATTTGAGTTGACACAACTCTCTATATACAGGGACTCTAGCTTTTTCTACTTTTTTCCTCTGAGATACAGAGAGAGAGAGAGAGAGCCCACACCTTTCGGTGAGGTCGACGGGTGAGTCGTATTCCCATCGACACTCTAAGGAGTTGATGGGTTTTCGCCCCTTTCCTCATTAAGAGGTGTGTTTTACCGCGTTCGTTTTCTCGTGCTGGTACATGCCGAGTGGCGTTTTCTTTGCGGTTTTTTCCCCCTTGCTTTACAGAAAACTGTACCCGACCACTCCCCCGTTTCCCCCGACCCCTTCCTTTTCCCCCGACCCCAACTCGGCTTAGCCCGGGTAATTTGAATTAGTAAAATGTCGACACGTTCCCCGTATGCGGCTTTCGAAGCTCTCACACGGAAGCATGGCGTGGTGTGCGTTCCTCCCGATGAGGTTAGTGTGGAACACATTGTTATTGCTATTGGGAATATCATTGGGATGGAAAAGATCCGTGCAGCGTCACGGATGAATAAACGTATCGTTGTTTTTTTAGCCGAGGAAAGCCTCGTGCATGAGGTTGTCGCGGCTGGTCTGTCCACAGACAATGGACATTTCGTCTTAGTTTCCCCACTCGATACCCCAGCTGTCAAAATACTCCTATCCAACGTCCCCCCGTTTGTAAAAAATGAGTCGCTGTTAGCGGAACTATCGCGCTATGGTACAGTCGTGTCCCAGATCAAGATGCTGCCGCTGGGCTGTCGGAGTGAACAGGCGAAGCACGTCATGTCTTTCCGACGCCAGGCATACATTGTACTTCCCACATCCAACGTGGATAAAGTATTAAACGTGGTAATTAAATTCCGTATAAAAGATCACGACTACCAAGTATATGCGTCAACCGAGACATTAAAATGCTTCACTTGTGGAAAGTTCGGACATTTAAAACGTTTCTGTCCCCGAACTGCACCCTCTGTGATCGAGCAGACAGGCTCTCTGGACAATACTGTGCCCCCTCTACCTCTCAACACTGACGGACAAACTACCCCAACTACTGTCCCAGACCCCCCACTACCTCCCAACACTGACGGACAAACTACCCCAACTACTGTCTCAGATCCCCCACTACCTCCCAACACTGACGGACAAACTACCCCAACTACTGTCTCAGATGACATCGCACCAAATTTAACGACCGCTGATAAAACGAACATGAACATCTGGGATGGGTTTACACTTGTTTCCTCATTAAGGAAGAGAAAAACACCCCAGGATTCAGTTACACCTCGTAACGAAAAGGTGGTAGTTTTTCAGTCAAACATTGCGGGAATGCCTCTGTCCGACCAAACTACTACCAGCAACCGGTACGAACTGCTCATGCATGAGAATGTAGATCCCCAGCCCTTACCTGAGACTTTCCCCCACAATGCAACGGAGGGGAATTACATCCCTCCTCAAGGGAAAATTAAAGCTGTTCCGTGTCCTTCTGTGAATGATGCCGAAGTGCATCAAGACCCGATGGAAAAAAAGGAGGAAACGTGATAGCAGAAAACCTGATCGTACTTCCAGCGGCCCCAATTTCTGAGCACAATGAAAATATTCTAACCCCAGCAGTACCTGTGCTGGCGGTCTTACATAACATGCCTGAGCACATTGGTAAAACTGATGGAGAACCTCAAACTGTCAAACCGGTGACGGTTTCCCCCGCACCCCTCCCACTACCCGAAGCTCCTTCAATTCCACTACCCCCTCCTGCTCCTATTAATATGGAGCAGGATGACACCTGCACAGCACAAGTTACCTCAGAGCCCCAAGAACCAGGAATTGAAAGTTTCCCAGACAGTGGTTCCGACATGTCAGATGAGGAATCTTACGAAATTGAGGAGTTCCCTACAACAAGCGAATCCAACGTCTTACCAGCCCAAATATTGAAATTCCTCAACCACACTTTTAGAAAGAGACACGTAGACATTAAAGATCACTTCTCTGACCTGCACGGGTTTATCGACACGGCAAGGAACATCATCCGCCGGCCTAGCGACCACCATTTCACAGAAGCCCAATGTAGCAGGCTGAAAAAGTACATTGTGAGAGCAAAATATGAACAAAAAAAATGAGATTTGGAAGCTTAAATATAAATGGTGGCGCGAGTCAGCTGCGCAAACTCCAAGTGGTGAACCTTGCACTACAGAAAACATTAGACATACTTTTCTTACAGGAAACCCACACTACGCCAGCATCCCATGCAGAATGGAACCGGATGATGAAAACGACCAATTTTTTTAGTGATTCCAATTCCCGAACTGCGGGAGTGGCTTTTCTTTTGAATCCCCATTTCCATCCATCAAAACTTTCCTTTAAAAACATAATCCTGGGGCATCTAGCCTCCCTAGAATTTGTTATTAACTAGGGCATGCCCGTACTATATATAAGCTAGGACGTGCCCGTACGTGGGTGCCCGTTCCTTGCCAAAAAAAAAAAAAAAAAAAAATTTGTGTAGGGGTGTGTGTGTGTAAACATCCTAGGGCGTGCCCGTACGTGGGTGCAAAAAAACATGCGTGCAAACAACAACAACAAAAAAAAACTTTGAAACCACGTGGCAGTAACGACCACAGAACCCCCCCCCCCCTCTATTTACATGAATGGTTTGGTCCATTCGCAACGACCACAGAACCCCCCCCCCCCTCTATTTACATGCAATGGTTTGGTCCATTCGCAACGCCAAAGCGAACGGCGAACGGCTAAATCGCCATAGCTCGGTAAGTACTTGTCCGATTAATTTCAAACCTTGAAAAGGCACATCCTCGGGTCCCCAGCAATATACCTGGCAAGTTTAAAGTATATCGGACCCGTGGTTGTCGAGAAACAGCGGTCACAGACAAACGTACAAACGTACAAACGTACAAACGTACAAACGTACAAACAAACACACAGAGATTACTGGAATTATAGATAGATAACACAAATTTTACTTTGTTGAACGTTTATGCCCCTTCAAATAGCACTGAGCGGCAACGCTTCTACGCTAGATTAGGGCCTTATATGAGGCAAATAGACCTGCACAGGTGTATTGTAATGGCAGGTGACTTTAACTGCACTCTACAACCAAACCTAGATAGGAACGGTGCGGAACCCCATCCCGGACCAGCTAAATTATTAGCAGAGATAATAAGGGATTTTAAGCTTCAGGATCTTTGGCGGCAACAAAATCCCACGACGCATCAATTTACCTGGAGCAAGATCACAAACAACCAAGTATCCCTAGCTAGGCTTGACCGGATCTATATAAATTCACCATTTTTTAATCTCTCCCCTACCACTGGAATTTTGCCTTCTGGTTTTTCAGATCACCATTTAATTACTGTGAATTACCATTCACATCTGTCCTTGAATCGCCATTCTTTCTGGAAGCTTAATGTCACTATCTTAGAAAACCCCTCCTTTAGGGCTGCTTTCAAAGACGTATGGTCTGTTCTATTAAATCAAAAACACCAGTTTACAGATCAGCGTTTGTGGTGGGACAACATAAAGGCCCAATGTAGAGGATTTTGTCAACAATTTTGTTTCCTAAGAACACAAGAGGAACGTAGAACAAAGGCTACTTTAGAAAAGGAAATTCTACAAATTCAAACAAATTTAAAAACTCACTCTTCTCCCCAACAAGAACTGAGACTGAAAGAAAAGAAAGCTTTCCTTAATACAATAATTGAGAACCAAACCCAAGGGGCATTAAAAAGATTACGGTTTCAGCAGCTCAATCTTTTGGACACGCCAACCCGATACTTCTTTGATTTTGAATCGAAGGCTCCTCACCCCCAAATTACTGCTCTAAAACGCCCTGACAATTCTGTCATCACTCACCCTGAAGGAATCAAGAGGGAAGCTAGACTCTTTTTCTCCAATCTTTACAAAACAAAAGAAGTTGACCTAAATGGTGTCTCTCACTTATTTGACGGTGTTTCCACCTTAACCCCAGAGCAAAGGCAGAGCCTGGAGAAACCACTCACACTTGAGGAACTCTCCATCGCATTAAAGAGCCTTGGCAAAGGGAAATCACCTGGCATCGACGGTCTACCGTCAGAATTTTTCGAATCTTTCTGGGACCTAATTGGCCCTGAACTGCTATCAGTCTTCCAGGAAAGCCTCGAAAAGAAGGAACTCCCGCTGAGCTGCAGAAGAGCAGTACTTACCTTGCTTCCAAAGAAAGGCGACCCTTTACTCATCTCCCAGTGGAGGCCAATATCACTACTATGTACTGATTACAAGATCTTTTCCAAAGCTATTGCCTTACGTTTTTCACCCTTCCTAAAGAACATTGTAGACATGGACCAAACTTATTGTGTTCCTGGTCGTAATATCCATGACAGTATTTCTGTTATTCGCGATTTGATTGATGTTTGTGATATTCATCATGAAAGTGTTGGCCTTGTTTTCCTAGATCAGGAGAAGGCTTTTGATTACGTTTCGCATGAATACTTGTCCGAAGTCTTAAATCGATTTGGTTTTGGACCCTTTATTTTATCATGTATACATATGTGTTACTCAAACGTATCTGCCCTGCTAAACATAAATAATGAGCTTGTGCCCCCCTTTTGTATTAAAAGAGGTGTTAGGCAGGGCTGCCCACTGTCAGGTGCTTTGTACACCCTTTCCCTTGAACCCCTCTTAAACACGCTTCGAAAGTCTTTGACTGGTTTCACTGTGAGAGGTTTAAACCACACTATAAAGACTATTGCTTACGCTGATGATATATGTGTGTGTGTCAAAAACTCTGATGATATTGCTAAGATGATGCATGCTTTAGCACTTTTTAACAGAGCCTCGTCAGCAAAAATCAATTGGAAAAAGACTGAGGCACTGTGGCTCGAATCCCTTTCCCACCCCCCATTCTCCCCACCCCCCCCCTTCACCCCCGCTTCTCCCCACAAATATTGCTTGGAGAAGAGATGGGATCAAGTTTTTGGGAGTTTTTCTAGGTCCTGGAGATTTCATCAGGCATAACTGGGAAGGTTTGCCTGAACGCATTGAACTGCTTTTAATAAAATGGAAAGGCCTACTCCGCCAATTGTCTTACCGTGGCAGAGTATTGGTCATAAACAACCTGGTTACCTCCATTCTGTGGCACAAGGTCTTGGCTCTGCAACCACCTGCTGGGTTAATCGACGGAATACAGAAGAGCGTCACTCATTTCTTCTGGTCTGGAATGCATTGGCTACGACCGGAAAGATTAAATTTGCCGATACCTGAGGGTGGCCAAGGACTTGTCAAGGTAAAATGCCGAATCATGGCTTTTCGTCTACGTACGATATGGTCCATTTTGCACGAGCCTGTTGTGCTTTGGAGGCAACTTGCATGCTGCATTTTGGGTCGTTTTGAGAATTTCGGTCATGCTAAGGTAGACTAGGCTAAATTTCCAGAAATGCATCTAATACAAGTTATAGGGGCATTTCTGAGTAAAAGTTGGTAACAAGTGTTTTTAACCTATTTTGGGGGTGCTGATCATGAAAAAATAGGATACCAAGCTGAATTTTTGGTATTTGATGCTCAAATCTGGAAAAAACTAAATGGCCGCCAAAATATTTAACTTTTAGCCGCTGAACTCAGAATCACACAGGAAGACATTTCAACAAGTACACTTTACGTGAAACAAGATGAATATTTCCGGGCAATCAAATTTGTATATACTATTTTAGCAGAAATCGATGTTTCGGCCATTTTCCAAGATGGCCGCCATCAAATCTTATATTGACGATATCTCCAGTTCTAGTGAACATAGAATCATTATTTTGATGTCTAGCCCCAGGTTATCGAGGTCAAGGAAGCATATGAGCGCACTATTATTAGTGTTGGACCAAAGCTATATACTGAAACAGGACACATTCAAGGTGGTTGCTCACAAAATAGCTCTAAATATCGGCTAACTGCAGCTAAAATGATATCTACAGACACTTACACATGGACCCTTGTGCCACACAGCTCATATAATAAACAACACGATTACAAGGCAATACAACTTTACTTTTGATCTTCATTGATTAATACGATTACATGCAGTGAACAATCACATATGAACGTTTAACTATATACAGGTAGCACAATCATGACGTCTTTTACGATATGCAGGCTCGACGGTAAGTTGAATAATGTCGTTAACACATTACACATTGTCATTAAAGCAACCGTCCTGGTCAGTTTCTTGCCGACATACACATGCAGCTGTGCAGCCAAGTTTTGCTTTACGGCAGCTACAGCGCATGGTACGACACCGTGACCTGCAACTGCAAGAAACAAGTTCAAGACACGACTCAGGAATTGGATGGAGTGTCATCAGCACTGGTTGCAAATTGGTAGCGACCCTTTTCCATCCCAACTCCGTGACATTCGGCAGGTTCGGAAGTGGGCAGTGTGCCTCCTTCCATATCAGAGATTGGTAATGCACACGCTGGATGTGGAATTTGAGAGCATCGCTCGTGGGTGGCATCGCTTCTGGTTTGCAGGCCTTCTCAAACATGACCCGACGAACGCTATCAGTTGTCTCCAGATTGTTCATCCCGTAGATTTTGCAGACAAATATTTCTGTCGATTTTGACACTTCAGGGGTCAAATTCCCTACTCCCAAACCCACAAGAAGGTGGTGATACTCAAGGAAGACTTTCCATGCTGAACGTTTCGTGTGTCCACAGATGTGCGATGTCGTGTCCGATCCCGTAAGAGCGTGAAATGGCAGAAGTGATTGGACTGAATTTGATGGCAAGTTGTGATATAATGGACCTATGGGTATGTACTTTCTCTTCTGGGCAGTACCAGCCATCATCCATAGATTTCTGCAACTGACACGCGGAAAATGTGCCACCAACAACAGCATGACATCAGTGTCTCTCGCACATACAACTACAGTGTCCAGCCGACTATCTATGACATGTAGAATTATGCGTGTGTCCGCTTCTTCGTGTGTTGCTTTTAGTGGAGTGAGGTCAGTATTGCCACGTGATGACCTGATTTCACGCTCATCGTCAAACCCCCCTGCAACCACAATCTCTGTATCACCAGGAGCATGTGCCAGAAGTTCTTCCGAGAGGAAGCGAGCAAGGGCTGCCTTGTTTTCTGGAAGGGCAATGAAGTTTATCCAGGAGTTAGGCAGTGGCACCTCCCGTCCTTCTACAATACGACGTATTGGACGACTTGTCTTTGTTCGTTTGGTTCTTGTTCCTGCTTTGATCGACTCATCTCGGTATCTGTCAAATACAACGTCTATGCGAAGATATTGCATTCCTGACTGGAAGATTGATCTTGTGAAAACGTCTGCCAAGTCTCCAAATGTCTTGGCAGCAACCGGTTTCCCAATGGCCACGACTCGAGCCTGTCCATCTATAACAAGACAAGCTGATTTCCCGTGCAGATCGAGCGTAGCAGGACATGGAACATCTGCTGTCAACATATCAGCCAGCAACGATTTGTTTCCTGTCCTTAAATTGCCATTGAGCTCTGCCAGCGAGACTGGTACTCGAAGAAGTTCGTGGTTCAACACGTTGTCCAAGTTGATCGTGCGGCCAGATGCATATGCCGTTACCAAACGTTGGAGGAAGTTTTGATCAGCTTTCAGAACAGTGCGTTTGTTCTTTTCGGCACTGTGTTGTACTACCTTATAAAGATCGTCGAATGTTGGAGCATTGTTCTTCTTGATGGTGTCATACAATGAGTGCTGAGGCACTGAGGTTTCTGCGTCTCCAACAAGTCTATCCTCCACAAATTCATCCAGTTGTTTCTGACCCATGACTCGTGCGTTCAGTAGCGATGTTTGGATTTCTTCGCTAGCAACGTCTTTTGTTGCAATGTTTTGCAGCGCAGCGTGATGCGTATCAGGTGCAAACACATGGAAGCGTTCCAATATGCTGAGCAGAATGTTCTCGTCTGCATTGTCACGTTGTTGTCTTGCTGGTTTCGATTGGTTATGGCTGAGCAAGTCTTTTGGATATATCTGCAACATTTCACGCGTATCTGCTGCAATATGTGCTCTCAGGTTGTAAGACAATGCCCATCTGTTCAAGGCTGTATTGGTTTTGGTGATACCAACGATTCCTCCGGCCCTTTTACCAGTTCCATTCAACCACTCTTGTGCCTGGTCGGGATCAACCTGATTGAACTTACGCGCCGACCGTTTGACCACAAAATTTCCTTTTTTGAATTCTTCGAGAACTGACTCTGGTAGGTTTCTCATTTCAGCCAAGTAGACAGGACCCCAGCGTCCATAGTTTACATGGTCATACCTGAGAAAGAAAGGTAGCATGCAGGTGAATGAATGGATGTGAAGGTCCCAAAGTCCATCTCGTTGGGCTCTTGTGAACATAAGTAGAATTGCTACCATTTCCAGGTATCCCCACCAGAAAGAGAAGTTGACATTGTCCTCCTTTCTGCGTTCCAGGAAATCTGACATCAATGATGAAAACGTTGGGTTTGTCAGCAAGGTGACAAGGATCTCAACAGCTGCCAGGTCGGATGCAGCCTTGGATATTTGAATATGCAGTTGCTCGTCGGCTTCTTTCACATAGTCTAGTAGATTGGGTCCTAATAGTCGCCATAGGGCCTGGCATGTAATCCCACGTGGCCAGGCTTATCAAGCAAATCTCCTCGAAGTTTTAGGGCAACATGCACCAGCGACAGGAAGATGTCCTCTTCAGGCCCGAACCTAGGCATTGTTAGTTGTTCGTCTGCTTCATCCGTCAGTCCAGATACAGCATTGCCGGTATACTTAGATGGTACCAACAACGTTTCTCTCTGAGATGTCCCACCATCAGGTCGAACAAAGAGGATGGTATCACCTACTCGAGATTGCAGTTTTTCCCTGAATGTTGTCCGACGACTTACAAAGGACTTCGGAATAACTGTGTTAGCTTCCTCTGAAAGATTTACATACCGATCCCAGACGTCACTTAGCCTCAGCACATGACCCTTTTGGGCTGCATACATAAGTTCTGAAGAAAGCCATATCAAAGGTAAGTCTTGACTGGTGTGAAAATCTTCTTTGACTTTGGATGTACTTCTTTTGAACGAACTTAAGCAAGGAAGGTGATATTTACCTTCCGCTGCGATGAGGTCACTAACGCCTGCCAAACTGAAGCATAGCTTGTGATGTAATTTAGATGCCTCTAAAATATCTTTGCTGACATTGAATGTCATAACTGAACTTAATCGTTGTTTTGACGTACGATCCTGACAAAACATGCACAGCGTCCAGTCAACTGGCTTGACAGAGCTCCGACGTATGACACGACCTTGGGTAGACCCAACAACTGAGCTGCATGTTGGTACATTTTCTCGGTCCTGATGATGATCTTCCAGTCTTTCTAGGCGAAGAAGTTTATTTTTATCGGTGAATTGGACATAACAGTTTTTGTGCCATACGATTGAGGTGGTATTCGAACCCAACGCCAGATCCAGACGCTCAATTATATTGCGGTTTTTTGGGTCGCGTAATTTCTTTCTGGTTTCGTAAGCCTTAGCGAGTGTGGCTAGACCTTGATTGCTGGCAGATCGCAAATCCCCATCTGTTTGGCATAAAATGCATAAGGCGAAGTCAATCGATGATGGTCGTTTCAGAGTAGCAACAGGATCCATCTTGATTTAGTCTGAAAATAAAAGAAAGAGAGGTTGCATGTCACCGTCCCGGTAAATAAACCGTCCTTAACTAGACATGATAACAACCTTAACTAGAAAATACAGTTGACAGTGATCTGAAAGCAATGTAATGCCAATCAAGGTAAAACGGCAATAAAAGCCAATATGGTGTATGAAACATCTTCCATTGAAAGCCTGCAATTCAGCTTGGTATCCTATCTTTTCGTGGTCAGCACGCTCACATACAGCTAATAAGCATAGATACCAAGTGCTACTATGACATTCCTATTTTTAAAAGAAAATTAGAAATGTCAATATCGCGTATACTTTTTTTGACGGCCATTTTGTTTTTTGGCTGATTTAAGCCCTAAATATGTAATATTCAGCTTGGTATTATTTTTTATCGTGATCAGCACCCTCATATACAGCTAATAAGCATGGATACCAAGTATTACTACGACATTCCACTTTTCTGAAGAAAAAAAACAAATATCGCATAAACTTTTTTGGCGGCCATTTTGTTTTTTGCTGATTTAGGCCCTAAATATGCACATTTCAGCTTGGTATCCGTTTTTTTCGTGATCAGCACCCTCATATCCACCTAAAACGCCCGGATACCAACTTTTACTCAGAAATGCCTCTGCCAAAAAAAAATCAGAAATTTAGCCTCGTCTAAGGAGCTTTTCCTAATGGACTTGACAATGTTTGATCTCTCTTCACTCCCCTCTTTCTACCG